>NW_010258530.1:0-4828 GCF_000690775.1 Eurypyga helias
AGCCCAGGGCCGCGGGGCAGCCCAGCATGGCTCCCCACAGCAGCGTGCGGCGACATGCGCAGCTGCTCCCCGGCTTCGACGCGGTCTGCGCCCCCGCCGGCTGTACCTGCCTCGGGTAGCCGCAGCGTTCTTGAAACCGAACTTGCACATCTATCAGGTATCACAGGTTAGACTAAAGACTTGCAAAAAGAAGCCAAGATACTACCAGTTTTATGAACTTAAATTTTCATTCCTTCCCAAGGGTAAATGCATTATTTCTTACCAGCTTTTACACTATCAGCCTAATGTGGAGTGCACTGCTTCCCATGCTTCTGACGGAGCTACATGGATCTGCAGTCAGTTGAACAGAGTTCCTTGCTCTGAGCTGTTTGGCTTCTCTAATTAACCTCCAAAACGTTCAGTCCCATGGAGTATTTTCTTTTGCTTTGCAGCCTCCATATTGAACTTGTGTTTGGTTACAACGGACTAAACCCAATACTCTGAGATCATTTTCGCATCTGTTCTTTGCTCCCACAGAGGACTGCTAACGGCTGTTTACATTTGCCTTATCTGATGCAATGAGGAACAGGCACAGTGCTAGTTTTCGCATACAACAATTTGTTTGACCTCCTCCACTTTGGTTAACAACCGGATATTTGTACAAGGGTATGTGTGTCGCACCAGTCAGATTTCAGGTAGGTGTTCGTCGCATTTTCCACTGGAAATAAAAATAAATCCTATAGGTAGGTTACAACATGCTCTCTTAAAAATGCTGCCTAAACCACTGACAAAACTAATGGTATCTACTACTGACTAAACCCAAAGGTAAACTAATGAGATGCATGACGTACTAGCTAGACTTACAACACAACAGCCAAGTAGCATCTGCCAATTTGACCTAAGAGTATTTTTGTTCTATTACATCAAGTAATTAATCTAATGTTACTGAGTATGCCCCATATCTAGGATGCCAAGCAACTCTTCTGAAGTTCATATAGACCATTTGGATGTAGCAGCAGAGACAGCAAAGGCACTCAAAACACTCAAGAGCAGCAGAAGTCGGGGAGTGGTGTGTTTCCCAGCAGAGCTCTGTAAAAAAAGAGAGCGATTGGATAAACCAAATTCAAAATAGTTCTGTTTCTTCCTACTGTAAAAGCGTAGAAAGTTCAGAGAAATCTTTTCCTGTTGTCCTATGACACGGTCACTTTGGATGGTAAAAAGGACCACGTGCCACATCAGTAGTACAGGTAAATCAAAAAGTGTTCCATCTGTGAGTGGTAGGCAGGACCAGAAATGTGAAGCACTCACAGGGTCCCACTTCTCTTTCCTGTTGCTGCCGTCCCCATTCATTAGGTCACACACGTATTCTCAAACATTTCTTCAGACACAAGAAACATGACAGCTACACCACAGTATAAACAAGACACTGTTGTCTGCAATATGTGTAGGAAGAAACTACTAGAAACTACAAAGCCGGGAAGTGCTTACCACTTGGCTGCCGCCCGAGGAAGGTGGATTCTGAAATCAAACAGACAGGTAAGTCTGGAAGTGTTCTCACCCAATGGTTTTGAACAGTTTTGCCTGTGATCAGCCAAATTTAACAGCTTAACCCCCAGCATGGTTTTAAATTGCTCAGAGGAAAGTAGCTTTGCACAGATAAAGCAAATTGTGTAACTAAAACCATCTCAGTTACATCTGAACAGCTCAGCTGCAATTGTTGAAAGGGCAAAAGTTTTTTCTCTTGTTCCATTATCATATTCCAGAGAGAGTTTTCCATCCCTACAGCTGAAAGAGGATGTTAAAAATTGAGTAAAAAAGTTCAAATCCAGGAAACCCACCACTGACAGACCCAAGAATGTAGCTTAGCAGAACCAGTGATGGCTTAACTGAGCAGACCCTATCACCATCTGCACAGAGCAGGCATGAAGAGACAGAGGGCCGCAAAACGTAACAAAGCCATTGCTGGGGGTATGAAGCAAGACAGATTCAGATTTCTGGTATAAGTGACACCAAAATAGCATTCCCAGGCTGAGGCTGTGCTTCCCTAAGGTTTCTTTAGACATGCTGCAGTAGAAATGGAACTAATACAGAACATCCTCTCTACACCAAATCATCCCCAAATTGTGCTTTCAACCACTCAGGTTCTTTGTTTACCAAGAAAAGAAGATGAAAATGCTGTGATTACAGTATTCTTACCGGCTTCCCAGAAGAAATGCTTCCTGAGGTAGAGGAGCCCTGTGGAATAATGATAAACCATTTATTTGTGTTGCACAAGATGTTCAGTGAATTGTGTCCAAAGACCACACAGGCATCTGATACCGGTACTGAGCAAAATATTCCCATTTCGATTGATCAGTTTTCTCAGGCATTTACCGTATTACCCTAATTTTAAATTCAACCCTTGTTATTGCTATCTATTTTAAACACCAATATCCCTATTGCTGGCTTGGTTGTGGAATACTGAAGGAAGCACGTCCTTCCTGGCTTTCCTTGAGGACTTCCTCCTGAGGAAGATGAACGCTGGAAAAACATAACCGTTCCGGGTTCTAAGTCTGTTTGGACTTCAGCATATTCCTACGATTTGGAATAAAGGACCATAGTAGACTGAACACTGCTTGTTTCCAGTCATCCAAAAATTCCAGGGAAAAGCTTATCAAGTACAAATATTTAACAGCTTCCTGTTACAAGTATTCATTTCATGATGTGTTAGAGAATTTATATCAAAGTTCTCCAGAAGAAATAGCTATTTTGTAGCTATGATGCGTTCAATATTACATAAAGAGGAAAAAATAAAAAGGTCAAACATTAATTCACCTGGAATCAGGCTACAGTTAGAGCAGGCAGGGGGTTAAATGTGAGAGTCCTTTACGGCCCTACTTGAAGAAAACTCTAATAAGGAAGGTAACTAGAAACACAAGTGGGTAATGCAAAGTGAGGTGTGCTGCAAGAGTCTTACCCCAGTGTCTGGGAAAGCGTCTGCGCTCGTGGGAATGGGACTGCCAGCAGGAAGCCGTACAAGAACGGACTCCTTGGAAATGCCATCAACCGTATGGGAATGTCCCACTTCTATGATTCACGCATGAGAAAATGTAACATTTGTGCCCCTTTTTCAGTAACAGGTGGATACATCTTATTTGCTGTAACACTGTGTGTCTTTCTTTCTCTTGCCACTGAACAACAAGAGCAGGGTCTAAACTGCAGACTAAGAAAAGTGGCCTGAAGTGGGAGCCAATGAAAATATGCTTAGTTGAGTGTCAACTATTGTTTTCTTCAAAAAGAAAATATTTTATTCAAAACAAGCCAGAAATACTTAAGACAAATGCAAATCAAACCAATGTGAGCCCTGAGCACCTGCTGTGTGATTACTGTGACTTCAAACAGAGTAACAGCTCCAAAGTCTGACAAGGAAAAAACCAAGAAGATCCTGTAATCTCACTCTGTGATCCCGGAACTAATCCGGAGCCTGACTTGAAGTGCAGTGACAGGGTAAAACAATCACTCAAAACTATGGAAGAGCGCAAAGGAAATACTGGGGTTACTGTTGTGGAGATTATCCCAGATTAATAAATCATGACCCTGCATATTTAAGCCATTCCCAGAAAAAGGTCTGATCTGTCCCACTTCTATGATTCACGCATGAGAAAATGTAACATTTGTGCCCCTTTTTCAGTAACAGGTGGATACATCTTATTTGCTGTAACACTGTGTCTTTCTTTCTCTTGCCACTGAACAAGAGCAGGGTCTAAACTGCAGACTAAGAAAAGTGGCCTGAAGTGGGAGCCAATGAAAATATGCTTAGTTGAGTGTCAACTATTGTTTTCTTCAAAAAGAAAATATTTTATTCAAAACAAGCCAGAAATACTTAAGACAAATGCAAATCAAACCAATGAGAAAGTGAGCCCTGAGCACCTGCTGTGTGATTACTGTGACTTCAAACAGAGTAACAGCTCCAAAGTCTGACAAGGAAAAAACCAAGAAGATCCTGTAATCTCACTCTGTGATCCCGGAACTAATCCGGAGCCTGACTTGAAGTGCAGTGACAGGGTAAAACAATCACTCAAAACTATGGAAGAGCGCAAAGGAAATACTGGGGTTACTGTTGTGGAGATTATCCCAGATTAATAAATCATGACCCTGCATATTTAAGCCATTCCCAGAAAAAGGTCTGATCTGTCACTAACTGGGTATTTAAACAGGCTTTGAAGCAAAAAGAAGGATGAACTCAAAATTTTGTTACTTACTGGTTTACCATGTTGTCTGCCTCCAGCAGGATGAGAGCCCTGTAGGAGGGCAAACAAACACCCATCAGCTGCAGGAAAAGCCTTCCACCATTGTCTCAGGGCAATTTGGGTAGTACTTGGGACAAACTTACGTGGGTGCTTTTTGAACTAAAAGCAACTAGGGTACCTAAAACCGAAGCTATCTGTTGCACACCGAAACAAGGGTAATTTATTATTGCCAATCAAAGCAGTGCTGTGACACACTGCGTCGAGGTTACGGCATGTTCAAGGGAACATTTCACCCAGTGCAGTAACTCGCTGTAACCAGCTCTTCTGTTCAGCTTGTGAAACAGCTCAAATTGCTGCTACCTCAGCTCAGGAAAACAGCCAAACGAAGCACCAAGTAACAGATCAGAGCGCACAGGGAGAAGTTAGGGGTGATGGAGGGGAATGGCACACACTTACCTGCCCACCATACTGGCTGCTCCCTGAGGGAGGTGATCCCTATTAAAAAAAAGTCACAGGAAATGTAAGTGCTTCCACATTGGCAGAACAACAGCAGGTGCTCTTTTTTTTTTTTTGCTGTGCAGAATGAAACCTCACAGAAGGAGCTTTTGACAGGGGATCTC
>NW_010258530.1:4859-5390 GCF_000690775.1 Eurypyga helias
AGCAGGAATCTGGGAAGTAAATTAATCTAAAAAGGTGCAGTGAAAGAATTCTGACTTCATTCCTCCAAGTTCCTTAACAGCTGAAAGCAGAACATTTGGCAGACAGTCACAAAACACCTGCTAGGGCCATCCTGGGACACAGAGATATGGGTCAAGGGGTGTGGAAGTACGGCTCCGTTCAAGAGAAAAAAAAAAACAAAACACAATAACCCGCTGCACTGTTGATTTTCTGCTAGGCCGAATGTATTCAGGGAGCACCACGTGTATTGCTGTGAGAGTATCCTTACTACTCCAAATCAGTAATTTGAGAAAAATTTGTTCTGCAGCTTTTAAAAATTAGAAGAAATGAACACCTTAATGGAGTGACGCTGAACTCAAACGCTCACCAGTGGAGTAAAAAGAAATGAAGTTCTTTTTTAATATAGCAAAGTGAAACACTGTGAGCAGTCACACTGATGAAAAACATGTTCCGCCGTCTTATCAGACAGCCATCCACTGCACCCATGAACTACGTGGACTACTGGGATTCCT
>NW_010258530.1:5446-9716 GCF_000690775.1 Eurypyga helias
CAAAGGTACATAGGGAGCTGTGTACAGTAAGAGACTCAAATTGCAGCTGAAGATGAGGGAAGCAGTATTATCATGGGTAACACACCAGAATTTGTATTTTCAAAGTAATATCTATTGGTATATTTTTTATCAAATGCCCAAATATTTCATCTAAACAAATGTGGGAAAAAAAAAAAAGGATGATTTCAGTATGATTGGAAAATAACCCAGAAAGCAGATTCTGAGCTGGTGTCACAGCAACATGAAACAAACGTAACAATGGTTAATTAAAATTGCCACTTGAGACAAGAGGCATTCTGAGGTAAAACAACTGAAAATGAGATCTATGCAGTTTCTTTAAAATGAAGTTTGTTCATGCTACTTCAGTTACTGAGAAATTGTCCCTCTGTTCATATACGGAGCCTAAAACGACACTGAACAACTGGCTGGCAGCATGTGCACTGCAGCCTGGTTTTCATTTAGTAAGGAAGGAGTTGGAAGAAAATCTTGAAAACAAAGAAAAATGGCTTGCCTGTCCACCGTACTGACTGCTGCCCGAGTGCGACGAACCCTGGGGAAAGAATGGGAGACTTCTGTAAATGTTTTTAAATGCCACCTGGCATCAAACCCACCGTGGAGCGAATCTAAACAATGCCTGTGGCAGTGACTCGCCAGCAGAGCCTCACGCAGCCCACGCGGGCGGTCTGTGCGATGGGGGAGCCCCGTGGGGGACTCCTCAGTGTTTCTTCAAGGTCAGAAAGCGCCTGCACGTTCAAAGTGAAACCTTGGCTCTAGTGTATAGGAAGATTTAATTGAAATGTTGGGATTGATTCCATAAATCCTCGTGCACTCTGGAATTATTGCCCCTATTTCTGTGACTAAACATAACTCCGATGGCTTCTGGGCAAGTAGCAACTGAGCCACGTTCGCTTCTAGGGGCTGATCGAAGAATTGCCTACCTGTCCCCCATGGTATCTGCTTCCTCCGAAAGAGCCCTGCGTTCAACAAAACAAGCAATGTTTACGCTGCATTAAAGTCAATGTTACGCAGAGAAAACCCAAGAGAACATCTTGGCCTCTGCCATGAGCGGGTCACTCCCACTTCCCATCGGGGCGCTTCCCTTTGGCTGGTTACACAGGGAAAGGCCAGAGTTTTGATTTGTCCTTATTCCTTCACATTCTTTGCTTGCAGACAGAAGACGATCATTTAGATGCTGCTTTCAGCATGCCTGATTCTCCACGGTGCCATGTATTTCATGAGCAGGGCACCCCTGGCACGTGAGTTCTGCCCGATTGCGTAACCCAACCAAGAGATGGTACAGCGTTTGGCTGTACTGAGACCACCCTCCACTGACCCCTCCCTCAACAGTAAACGAGCTTTGTTTCAGCAGAATTGTGGTAGGTTTTTTGTGGTGTTTGGGTTTGGTTTTTTTAAGTCTTTACAAAAGTGTAGGGACTATGCTAATTAAAAATGGAAATAGCTTTAACTAAGCTGGTTTTTGCTCTGCTCCCACTTGGAAGCATTCTCGGCCAAGATTTTAGATGTAGTTCAGTTGTATCAGTAATAACCATCACAGGGAGAGCACGTTACACATGCGTGTCCAAACCCAGCAGATACACTCTGAGATATTTGGGAAACAGATTCCTACCGAAGCCTCAGGTCTCTCTTACAAACCCAAAAGAAATGAAATGCCTTGAGTGGCTTTTCATGTCTGGATATTTTACAGAACTGGCACTAGTCTTCCTTCAGTGCAGCCACTGGAGAACTCCCTGTTTAATCTAGCGTGGGGGGGGGAAAGTATTTGGTTGAAAACAAAAATGCATCTGGGCAGAGTTTTGGCTGCAGCACTACAATTGCAAGTCACTTAATGTTTTTGTCCTTAGCAGGTTCAAAATCTCTTATTTTAGCGCAATGTGGCACAAACTTTCACCAAACTTATAAATTCACAGACAGAATTATTTCATGAAATGTACCTCCTTGGGATTTTTTCCGTATGTGTACATACCATGCAAACACAAAAAGACACAGAACACTTACTGGGCTTCCACTGGGGCACACACATCCACCCTGCATAAAACACAACCAAATGCTCGCCTGAGTCTCGGAGTGGAAAAGGCCTCCGGGTTAGTAAATCATACTCACATTCTGCTATGGCAAGAAAATGGGCTACAAAGTCCTACTCAGACTCAACAAGCTCCATCTAAAACGTAGTTTCTTTCTCTCTCCACTGTCCTCTCAGGCAAGCTGTGCCCTTACTAATTCAATTTTTAACTACAGTCTTCTAATTCCTCATTTGAAACTTTCAGTAAAAGCCTTACTCACCAAAAGGAGGAGTAAGAAACTGAGTAGCACTACAGAAAACATTGTGGGGTTTGCTGGGCTTTTTCCTAAAGAGGCCAAAGCACTTGGAACACATGTGGTTCTCTTGCGTGTTACAGAAAACAGCGATTTCTACTCTGCTAAACCAACTGGGGGGGGCAGGGACTCCCAGTTTTTGGGCATCTCACTTTCCACAGCCCATCTGCAGGAGATGTGTAAGGAGGAAAGTGTTTAGCACAAAGCAGGTCCAGGAGCTCAGATACCACTGCCATTCCGAGAGCTCCTAGGGGCTGGGGGTGTCCAACCAACATGGAACAAGAGAACAACGTGTTGGTGAGGCTTTGGGCAAAGCTGGACAGTGGAGAAGGGAAAGCGGGCTTGGGAAGGGCACATGGAGTAACGTATGAGTGCCTGACAGTGGCACACCGGAACAGTGCGGGGAGAGCACGTACCTGTCCTCCAGCCTGGCTGCCTCCTGAGGAAGAGCCCTGGAAAAAATGAGTGACTGATTATTTCTGTGTTACTAAATAACACTGTCACTTTTTCTCTCTGGTCCTTACTCTTTCCAGTCGCTTCTGTTTCAACATAACAGTAAAAACTGGCTTAGAACCGCCTCTCGTTTACGAAGCATTTCCATGCAGTCACACAGGCACCTGGGATCCTTCACTCATACAATGGCTGGACATAACCAGCCAGACCCACACTCGCAAACCTCACTCAGTTTGGCTCAAAGCTATGCTTAGAACATTCCTTTTCTGCAAAATTAAACATCAGTTTTTGTACTGAACCGTGTACCAAAAGTGCAAACACTATGAAAAGGGAAGTTTTACCTGGCCGCTATACTGGCTGCTTCCTGAAGAAGCTGCACCCTAAAGAAAAGAGAAAGTGTTTATAGTTGTGCACGTTCTTTAGCTTATGACCTGTCAAAAAAACCCCACTTTTATTTGTTCTCCATGGATTTAAGTGTCACAGGAATGCGAATGCTCCCCAATAACCACACTGAGATTTGTTGGCCTTTACGACGGCTGTTTCAGCACAACAATAACGTTTCTATCTGCCATGTCTGGGCCAGGGTGAGTGGTGCTGCTGCACTGACTGTGTGCTCAGGGCAACCTCCCTCACCTGACCTTCCAGGGTGGGCTGACACAGCAGAAGGTCACGTATCCATCTGTTCTGCCTAAGCACTCTTGCTGTAAGCCACCCTTTTCTAAATATTCTGTTTTTCACAAACCAGAAAAAGACAAAAATGAACAATGGAAAAAGCAACCCACAAAGAGGAAAATGATTCTCACCTGTCCTGCAGAATGGCTGCCACCTGAGAAAGATGGACCCTGAAGCAAAGGTGCCAATTATTTCTCTACCAAAAAGCTTCTTCACAGGCTTTTGAAAGAAGGACTATTTTGTTTCTCTTTGTACAACAAAAGATTACAGCCAGATAAACGCTCATCCCATGCCCATGTGTAACACACGGATCTGCTGTAATAGTGATCATGAGCTCTTGATTATATACCTATTTCAGGAGATGGTATTTGGGCTGAAAATATCTTTCTCCTCTAATTCCCTGTCCAATAAATCTGACAATAAATGTTTTCAGAATACTGTGTTTTCCCGTCAATAGAGAAGGACCAAGTGCTGACGTGGAGGCTGAATGTTAGGTAAGGACTGAGTGGGAAGATGCTCACCTGTCCTCCATACTGGCTGCTTCCTGAGGAAGGGGAACCCTGCACGAAAAGAATTACATGGTCTCTGTTCCTTTGTCACACTACGCTGTTCAACCCTGCTCCATGTGAAGGGGAGGTACCTCAAGTCTTTCAGTGCAAAACTGAGTGGTCTGAACCAGACTGTGCAAAAAGCAGTGAGACTCACTGGCATTTACCACTGTGCTGGATTCAGCCAGGAAAGAGTTAAATCTCTTTACCGTGGCTGCTAGGAAGCTGCATTCCTGGGTGCAGACAGCAGCACTGATAAGTTC
>NW_010258531.1:0-9098 GCF_000690775.1 Eurypyga helias
GGCGTGCGGGGGGCAGCTCGCGCGCGGCGGCGGAGCAGCCGCAGGGGACGCTGGTCCTGTAGCATCGCCAGAAGGAAACCAAACCCCCCCCCAAACCAACATCTCACCGATGTAGGCGTTGCTGTGTGCACGTCCGCTGCGAACGCTGGGTTGAAATAAATCCATCTTTGTGTGTGACGAGTGGCTCACTGGGGGCTTTGAGTATTGGTACGTGGGTCAGCGCGGCCTGGACGGGGCGTTTCGTGCCTGGCCGTAGCGTTTGTGACGGTCAAACGCGGCGGTCAGCAGCAGGATTGGCGGGGGGAGGAAAAAAAAACGTTTGTCGGACATGCTGTTTGTTACGGCACAAAGACGGTGAACTGGGGATTTTATCGGTCTCCCTGTGCTCTGAAATCAGTGCTGGACAAAGAGCCATCAATGTGGGACTCCAGCGCTGGGAGTTGCTAACGGCGGGACTGACAAAATGTGTCCGCTGTACAGTTTGGGCTGGCATAGTGCGAGGAAGGAAGAGTGATTTCATGGCGTGGTGTGGTGCACGTCTGCCGTTGGCTTCTCCTGCTTTCACTTTTGAGGTTTCTATTGGCCTTTGGTGGAAGTCTTCCATCTGCCCTTGTTCTTCGGAACAGTACGCTCTCCTGCACATTTGGATCCCAAGAACCGCTATATTGCTGTACCAATTAAGGTGATGGGAGGACAAAGGGGAGAAATATAAACTGAGAGAGATTTCTGGCATGATTTTTCTTTCCTGGCCTGTGAGAAATGATGAAGAGGTCCTCTAAAGCTGGCGGAATGGGCTATGTAGGTGGCAGTGAAGAGTGTGAGGGAGGTGGAAGCTGTCAAAAGACTGGAGAGCAGGCAAGGGAGGTTTTGTGGGTTTTGGTGAATATGGGCACACTGCTGATGAATGGTGAGACTGCGCTCCCTTGTGTTCTGGACACATGCTTAGAGGGGGGTAGCAACCCATGACGGCTTGCGCTGAGCTGTACGTGCTCAAAGACTTCTTCCCAATGCTTTGCTGTACTGGTGTTTCTCCGGACTTGAAGCCCGCGACTAATTGTTTCTGTGCACGCAACATGAGTTATCTCAAGTTCATGTTGTCCTGGTTGCATAAATGTGCTGAGGAGGCATTTGTTGGGTTTGTTTTAAACTGTGGTACCCTGATGCACATACTCACAGACGGCGCAAATAGCCCTGTGTGTTATTATGAACCGATACAAAGGACAAACTTCTGAAAAAATGTGTTTCGGGGTGTTGACGTGACTTCAGTAGGACAAACTGCTGCAGTGCCCCCGTGGTGGAACATGAGGAATAACAGATGTTTGGCTTTTTATCTTTTCTGTGCCTGAGAATCTTTGTTCCAGGAAAAGGTCCCTCTGGCTCTCCCTGCGGAAGTTACCCTGCGACCTCTCTGCTTTCCTCAGCAGGCCTGGTCTTACTCCGTTCCGTCATTTAGGAGTTAGTTCACATGCGTGTCATGGCGTGGAGTTTGTCTCTTGCTGTAAAATTGCTTTACCTCTGGCCTTTGCTTACTAAAACCCCACTGCCTTACATTTCTGATTGTTGCAGTGACGAAGGATGTTTACGAATGGCGTTGCTTGTAATGGTTTCTGTGCTGACTCGTGCGCAGAGGAAATGGAATTCAGTACCAACAGTTACATTCTCATTTCTCTCCCTTCTTTGCAATGTGAAGTTATTTTGGGACTCTCAAACCACCTGACAGTTCTGTTGGCATGTGTTAACCGCCCTTTGCAATTCACTAATTACCCTAAAGACTAACTCCTAAGTAATCTTGGACATCCTGATTGGTCAATACGAGTTAATAACAAGTCTGCTAACAAACCAGCTCAGGTAGTATTACAAGCCTTCTCTCTTCTTCGCTAAGATGCTTTAAACCTCTCTTGTACCCTGTTTTGGAGATGGACACCAGACTTGTCTGTATTTAATAAGGGAAATGTCTGAATTGTGTCAGCAAAAGAATATAATGGGCTTTCATTCATGATATTCCCTTTCATTCAAGGACTTCCTTTACAGAGGCAATCCCTGTGACACTGGATGGCCTTTGATCAGAGTTGTCCTATTTCTAGCGTGTTTTGCAGCGTATTCCTTTTCAGTGATCCCTTGCTATTTCCCATCTTCCAACCTGAACATTTTCGGTTGCTATTTGTGTTTGTTTTGAGAGGAGAAAGGCGTAAGCATAAGCAGCAGCTGGAGAAGTGAAAGGCAGAGTCTCTTTAGGAAGCTAGAAAATGAGGAAGGTAAACTTTCATATTGAAACACTAACATGGGAAGTAACAGGTGCCCATTTTTGATACAGAACGTCAGGTGTAGCTCGTGTGTGGTCAGCCTACAGATTGTGGAGAGGTTTTTTTCGTGACCCAACTTGTGTAAACAATAACTTTGTTTTACAGTAGCTCCTGCTGTATTATTGCTTAATCCTACTTACTTGTGGCAGCTGCTCTTGAGCAGGAAGCTTGGGGTTTTTTCCGTGTTTTCTGGTGAGCGTGCCTCCGGTCTGGTTACCTGAAAGGGAATGAGTAGCTTAGACACTCTTCTGCCTTGTTAATGACTAGAAAAGGTAATTGTGGTAAGTCATCAGAGAGGAAGAGCTTTTCTAAAGGGAGGTAAACAAAGTGTAAGTTGGTGCTAGTTTTTTGCATGACTGGTTTCGTGAATCGGAGCGGTGTAGATGCCCTTCCTGAGGTGCTTCTGCAGAGCTGAGACCAACTGTCACGTCACTTATTTCAGATACAGCCTTTATGAACCCTTGAATAAAGGATTGCTTGGGAAAAGCAAACCTAGCAAGGGGCAGTGCAGAAGGTGGTCTATGAATAAATCTTTCCATCCTGATAAGTCCTGAATTCTATCATTATTCGATAGATTAAAATTCAACACACTGGCCTTGGCTTGGACACTGACTTCTGAAGTGAATGAGTGCTCATGTCCCTCTTAGATCTTTCTTAAAAATCACAGCCTTTACTTCAATCAGAATGAAGAGCGCACGGTAGAGGTTAAAGTGTGTGCGATCCTTATGTAGCTTCATTGCGTAGGTCTTATTCAGGCCCTATTTTCTGTTCTGTGACAGTCTGACAGAGTGGATCTACATCTGAAGATTGAGGTCGAGGAGCTCTACTGATGCATCATGACCGGGTAAACAAAGTACGCAGATAATAAAATTCTTCGTTACCTAAGTTTTGAACATCTATCGCGCTGAAGTGAGGGAAATCAACTTAGGCATCTGTTAATTCGAGGGAAAAACTGGTATACATACTGGGCACGTTGGAATTGCTGTAGTCTCACTGAACTGACAGCAGAGACTGCGGTGCCGTGAGTAAACTCGTGGGCTGGTACATGAGTGGAGAAATCGCGCTGTCTGAATTACAAGCAGTTGCACTTTATACTATTCTATTCGTGACTGTATGGGGATGATGTACAGTGCACTGCAGTACTGAGCATGGGATAGGGAAAGGTGAGTAGGTGTGCAAGGAAGGGGCAGGGACAAGGAGTTTGGATGTAAGGCGTCTCTGCTGCAAGGGTGACGGTGTGCCACTGTGCAGACCTGATGCTGAAATTCAGCCTTGTACAGGGGCCATTACTTAGGCTTTGTGCGAATTCACTCTATACAAGACTTTAAAGCAATTGGATAACTCCAAATTGCCTCTTAAGTCATCTGCAGAAACTGTCACAGATAGCGAATCTTTTATGCTTCAGGCATATGGAAGTGGTTTGTGATGCAAACACACGGTCTAAAGTGGAAGTACAGCATGGCTTTTGTGAGCTCTCATCTGTGTACCCTGATTACATCTCTGAATGCTGCAAAAGCCAGGAGTTTTACATGGCTTCACACAGAGCCTGATGAAGGAACAATCCGTGAAGGCTGCAGAGCAAGTGCCTTGTATCAGACTGCTGGGAATTGGGAGAGAATGATGCTCACTGCCCTAAACATCTCTTGCTTCCTTTTTTTCTGTGCTGGGGAAATATTGGGTTAGGTGGACCTTGGGATTTGAGGCAGTATGGCTGCTCTTATGACACAGCTGTATTTTGCTCTCCCTTTCATGTCAGACTCTTCCATCACTTTCTGCTGTGTAACTAGGTACAGAATTCTGCTTCCAAGATTCAGCTCAGGTCCTGGTCTCTGCAGATGCATCCTGAATCCTTCCAGGAAAGGACTGCACTGCTGCTGGAGTTTGCAGACAGCAAAGTAGGCAACAGGATTAGGAAAGCACTACAAAACTTTTTCAGTGTAAGATTAATCGCTGCTGTGAATGAGGAGCGTGTGCTCACTTCACTGGTCAGATCTGTATGAATGCAGTTACGCCGGGCAGGTACCGGGCAGAATGAGTGTGTTGCCTTTCCAGTTTAGCCAGAAGACCCACAGAAGGGAGGAAACTCATGGGTCAGTAAAGGAGGGCTAAATTAGAGGTTGGCATATTCAAGTGTCTAGACAGCAAATACAGACATACTGCCAAAGTCAGTCTGTCAGGGAGTGGAGAGTCTAGATTAAAAAGCCATTTCAAAGGCATGTTGCCTGGATGGGGTAATCATGTGCTTAGCCTTTTTCAGTACATAAGCATAAGCTGAGTGAGGGAAGAGAGATCAAAAAAGGACACCAAGATTGACACAGATTCTATAGCAGCTGAGACTGGAATGGAACTCGATAAATTAAAAATAGTTGGCTGTTCACACTTGCGTTTCCCAGAAATGGCCACAGCCATATCTGTTTTGTACCATCCCTTCTGAAAGACCTGAATGCCTCGCAGGAATGTTGCAGCCATCCTGCTGCTGCAGGGACACTGGTGTACAGCCCTCCCAGGCTGAGCTCATTCTTGCTCTCGGGCATGTAAACTGGTCATCAGGAAGCCGAGCTCTAGCCTGGTGAAACACCTGGAGCTCGCTTCATCCCGTTAGATTGGATGCTTTTAGGGCAGTGTTGAGAGACTGTTTCTCTGCAGGATGCTGGGTGGATCAGCAGAGACAGAGCAGTGTCAGATGCCCGTCTGACTGTCCTGTTGCATCCCATCACCTTCCCTACAGAGCCAGGAGCCTTGCTGGCAGCTGACTGCTCAGCTCTGGTTTTATGCCCTTTAGGCACCATGCTTCTCACAAGCGTGGTGTTAAGCACAATGACAGTTTGGGGGAGCTCCAGGAATCGACCTGCATGCAGCTTTGGGGTCTGCAACCCGGCTAAAGTTCCTGTTCATCCTTCCCCAGAACATGTCGTATTCTGTGTGTTTGGCTATTACGCTGTTTCTCAGCGTGCATTTCCTGACGTGGCCATCTCACTACACAGGGAGAGATGTCGCCTTCGTGGTGAAGCTACATGGCCCAAGAACGACAGGATGCATTCACACACCACATTTTGCAGGTAGAGGTGTCTGCGGTGGCTGTTCTCCCAAACAACTGGCAGCTACGTGGATAGTGGCGTAGTGCTCGGTTTGAGCTGCCTTCCGTGGGTCGAGGAGGTAAGCGCAGCTTGAGCGAGAAGGCCTGCGGGGGCGAAGCTCAGCTGGTTCTTACTCTGAACCAGGAATTTCAGTTGAAAAGCTATATATATTTAGAAATGGTATTTGGAAACAGTGCTGTGTATCATTGTAGAAATTAATAGTTTGGTAACTTGATTCCCAAACAGTTGAGCCTATACAGGGCATGAGGAAGGGGACACAACAGTCTGCTGAGCATTTATATTTTGAGATGTGTGTTTGGACCACTGATCCCTTGCTGCAGACATCCCCACCACTGTGCTGCTGAACTTGCTTCTGTCCTTTTATCTTCTCGAAATCTGACACGTGTATTAATTAACTTCTGTTTATGAATGACATCTTTGATTCCAGAGCCTGGCGCTTAACTTACCCGGGTGCATCTCTTTGCCTCCTAATCAAGCATTAATTGTCTGAGAAGCCGAGTGCTACAGGAGCTAATGATCATTGCTGGAAGAAAGATGAATCGATATCTCTGAATTTCAGCTCTTACTTGTGTCTGCACATTGCAATTAAACAGCTGATGTTTGAAATACTTATCTAGAAGCATTTTTAAACGGTGGTGTCTCCAGTCCCCTGTCTCAGCTAAGGTTATCTGTATGTGAGCTAAATAGCCTGTGTAAGGTCTGATTCTGTGTCTTCCTACGTGCTTCTGAACACAGGAAGAAGGATTCTCCTTGTAATTTAGCAACTGAGAATCCTATCCCAGATAAACTTTAACATTTCCAGGAAGTCATAGTTACCTCTCTTTAAAACATAATGAGTTTCTCTTTGTTTTCTCCTCCTCTAATTGGCACTTTCCATTCTAATAAACCAACACCCACAAACTATGCAGCCACATGATCTTTTCAGTTAATACAAATCGTCATTTCCAGTCCAATAGACTCAGTTAATTGTGCAAACCTGCAACACACCCATAAAGTGGCTATCTGGTTTGTTATGCAACGATGAATCATGAAGGAAATGGGGAGTATAATTAAATACAGTGATGCAAAGATAGCAGGATGAAGCCAAAATCAAAGTATAAGTGATAATCATCTGTATTAAATGTTTGTTTCTGCATGTTGTTTTCAGAAATTACTTAAATGATAAGTTATCTGGCTGCTGCACACATGCCTGGCATATGTTTTGACAAGTTAAAAAATGACCTGCAACCCTGTAAATAAGGGAAGGGAAGGTATGTGGCTCAGTCTCAGACTTGGCACACAGGCGCTTTCTAATTCTGGTGTCATCTCCCAAGTTTTTTGGTCTTGCTGGAAGCAGCAGTTTCAAAGTAAAGCCTTTGTGAAACCTCTGCTATGAAATGATTTCTAGTAATATGGGCCTTAACTCTGAGTTGCTTTTAGTATCCCCTCTAGTAGGTAAAGACATTGTCTGTATATTGATGGGCTTACACTGAGGGCAGGTTTTCTGCTGATGGGCTAATGATTTCTCTTAAATCCTCTTTCCACAACCTTCACGTACAGGGAGTGGTGTCTGCACCGTCCTCTGCAAATACGTTGGTTTGGCCTTTCCCAAGCTACTCACTGTAGACGAGAGCAGTACCTGCTCGTTGCCTTGTCTTCCACACACAACAAGCTGGTGATAACCTCTGGCACGCTGGGAGTAAACCCCTTAGGAATTGTTCTCCTTGTCTGTGGGATGGCGTGTTCAGTGCAGCAGCTGAGAGCAGCTCAGCAGCATCATCTCCTGAAGTCAGCTGGCTGCTCCTGAAACACAGCCCATATTTCAATGGAAAAGAGAGACAATCCAGAGCGATGTGCAACGAAAGTCACATCCGTTCAGGGTCTCGTGTGTGCGCATGAGTGTCGAGACCGTGCACGAACTGGAGTCTGATTTGAATCTTGTGTTTGGCTGTGGGTCCAACTAAAGCAGAGAGGTTTCTGCAGGGGAATAACAGTAACGTGAGAAATGCCCCGGTGGGTCAGACCAGCACTCCATCTGGGCCAGCAGTCAGGCTCCTGCGGGAGCAGTGGGAAAGGCCACTTTGGGGAAAGGTTGCAAGCCCGGGCTGGTTTGTGGCCCAGTCCCCCCGCACTGCCCCAGAAGCCACAGCTGTTGTAGCTGGGCTACATCCCTGCCTGGCCCTGTGTTTTTTGGTTACAGCTCAGTTCTCCGTGCGTTTATCCATCCCGTTTTGAACCTGCTGAGCGTGGCCGCCTCCACAGCCACTGGTGGTAGCAGCTCTGGGACTTCCCTGCTCACACTGGTACCAAGTGTTTTCTTTTATCTGCCCTGACCCAATTTGCTGCTAGTTTCCACAGGACCCCCTGCTTCTGAAACTACAGGGTATGGCAAATAACCCCGCATGGGGAGAGCTGCACGTTCAGCTTGTTGCTGCCTTCACGGGCTTTGTTAACCTGGATCGTAATCCTTATGGGCTCCCGTGTGATGGAAATCCCAGCCCCGTCGGTCTCTCCCCATGAGCTCCTGTGCCTGTCAGCGTTGCTGTCTCTCCCCATCACCCTCTGTGTGCGGGACAGATGAGATTGGCCGTATCCTTCTGCTTTCTGTCCCCTGATTTTGGCAGCTGCCCTGACTGGAGTGGCCAGTTGCGGGGGACTCTCCTGCATGCCTTGGCAGTCTCCATTCTGCGTTGCAGCTGCCGTTCTGGGTTTGGCGTGCGTAGGCCTGGCTTACGCTGATTTTCCCTGGATGCTGTGTTGTCTGCGCTGGAGCTCCTCTGCTTCCTAAAGCAAGTTGAGGCCGTAGGAGTTAGGTTCTCTGCAGTGTACGGGTGATGGCTTTGGAATGTTACCGCAGTTCCTGTCGAGTTGATGTACTTAGAGTTTTGCTTTTACCAAAATTTCTCTGAGAAATGGCCAGAGCCATTGCTTGTTTGTGATTACCAGTTGGAGGGTGGGTATTTTTGCTATATGGTATTTTCAGAGGCCACTGAATGCTGCTTTTAAAATGGAGATGCCTAAGGATTTTTTATGCTGCATAAGTTAAGTGTATTTAATCACTTGAATTTTACAGTTTCTGGGAAATTACTTAAACTGTACCATTGCTTATCCGTACTTAGGAGAAGCTGGAGCAGCTTGCTTGTGCATCAGGTTCTGGTAGCTGGTGTTTGTTTTGTAAAGAAGATACCAACGATGATATTTGGCAAGCGAGCGAACAGGAAGAAATGTCACGAGAGTCATTATTTCTTGGTGTCAAAGTGAAAGGGTTGGCTTGAT
Organism: Eurypyga helias; assembly: GCF_000690775.1. NCBI lineage: Eukaryota > Metazoa > Chordata > Aves > Eurypygiformes > Eurypygidae > Eurypyga > Eurypyga helias. The sequence continues at coordinate 8,657 of NW_010258531.1, forward strand.
AATATGTCCTGATAACTGAGTAACCGTGAGTTACCCAAAGTAAGACTTGACTGCTGAAGTCAGGTTTAAGGTAGCTGGGATATCCCAATCCGGGATCTCTGTTGTTGTGAAGTTGAAATCCTTCTCCCCTTGTGTGGGGGTGGGGAAGCAGTCTGTCAGCATTTTCCACACCTTGCTATGAATTCACCTGGAATTCCTTCAGGGGTGGCTTGCAGAGCTGGGCTATGTCTCACCTGCCCCAAGTTCTGTGGAAGCTGGCACATGCCACAGGAGTTACGATGGCGTTGCCTTGTGGTAGATGTTACGGCTTCGCTTGCGGTGCTCTGTCCCGTGGTCTCCAGGGCAGGAGCTGAAAACAAGGAGCTGCTGTTGAGGATGTCTGCTTGTGACAGGTGTTTTGTGACATCCTGGGGAATGCTGCAGAGGAGAGGCAGAAGAGAGT
>NW_010258532.1:0-10983 GCF_000690775.1 Eurypyga helias
CTTCGCGTCGCTCGCCCCGGTCGGTGCCTCCGCTCCTGACGGTTTGGTTCCTCAGCGCGGTCAGTGAACCGAGACCTCCAGAAGTCACGAGTCGGAGTTAAAAGAGAATCATGATTTTTTAAATTATTTTAAAAGGTTGAAGTTTCTTCCAACCACAACAAAAAACCCTAAAAACTTACTGCCTGCTTGATAATGGCATCTACACCTTTAAGAAAAGCCGTGACAATTGCAAGACATAATAAAATTGTGAGATTTAATAATACCTGAAGTATGTTAGAGTGAGCATAAATAACATTTCAAACCAGACAGAGCAAATCCTGCACTTAGGGGCACCTGACACTATTTCCTACTAGAAACTGAGTGCTTAGGAATTTGTGTCAGCAAATGTAGGGAGACGTAGGGGGACGAGTTCAGCAGAGGATGACTGTGGCTGGTATTTTTAGATGTGAACTGAGAAGCAAAAAACTGCAGTGGACCTGCCCTTGGGAAATTCATATGGTAGAGAAAAGGAATTTTATTTAAAAATTTGGATAGGCAATATGAACAAAGGACAGTGCACTATAGGCTAGATATGTAGAATTTATATGTGACAGTAACATGAAAGGTATGAAGCCTAAAATTGTATGGATAATAGACGAGAAGGAAAAAAGAAAAATAATAAAATTGTAGATACAGAATTTTTATCCTAAAGAATACTAACAGGTGATTAGGCTATTATCTTGCCTAATTTATCGATGTTTCAAAGGTTCTGGGACATCTGCAGACAGGAATTTCAACACAATGTGGATTTGCTGGCAGAGGAGCATCATCTGCAGAACAGAACTCTGCTTTTATAATCTTATTGCTAATCTGAAATTATCATCCATATAAGGTAGTCTACTAGTATTATGTTAACCTATGCAAGATAAACACATCTGCTTTTTGTTGTTGGATGTGCTGGTTTTAGTTGGGATGGGATTAATTTTCCTCACAGTAACTAGGATGAGGCTGTGTTTTGAATTTGTGCTGAGAAGAATATTGATAACACACTATTGTTTTTAGCTGTTGCTAAGGAATGTTTATATCAAATCAAGGACTTTCGCAGGTTCTGAAAAAAATGTGTTCCCAGCTTCTTCTCTACAAGAAGCTGGCAGGGAACACAGCCCAGGCAGCTGACCCTTACAGTCTGACATAACCAGAAAAGTCATGAATGTGATAGTAACACAGCTGAGATTTTTCCAGAGATGTATGAGTACAGTTTTGTACAAGACAGGAGAGGTTTCATCTGGAGATCTGTGTTCAGCTGACATCATCTGTGTTTTCAAGAGGTTGATGCAAAATAAGCTTATGAGGTTGGTTTGGGGAATAAGGAATCATTTCTGGAGGACATTAGAAGAGTTCTTCAACCTAACAAAATGAACACTGAGTGGGGATAAGATTGTTGTCTTTAAGTATATTCTGGTTCTATATATGTAAATGCACATAGTGTAAATACTCTATAGTATGTATAGAATATAGTACATATTTGTTGTATTGTATAAATATTTAGTGTAATTAATATATTTTGATACATGCCATCAAAGAAAGTAATTGACAGAGATCTGAATGTGACACAAAAACGTAAACTGGTCGTGAATAAATATAGGCTAAAGATTTAAAAAGGTCCCTGGCTGGCTGAGCAATCAACTTGTGGAACAGCTTTTTAGCAAGAGAAATGGCAACAAAATACTTAACGGTTTTAAGACAGAGTGTGATAGGTATCTGATGGGTTTACCGTGATGCAGTGGCTGTGACAGGGGAGTGAGTCTGATCATTCAGAATGTCCCTTTCAGCCCCATGTCTCTGTGAAACTGACAGGAGGCATTAATTTTAAGACATGGATGTTGGCACAGCTGGCTAAAAACTTAGGAGTGTTTTTTAGTAGTCTTTAAAATGTCTTTCTTCCTAAGGCAGACCATCTTCAACTTCTGTGTGCAAAGTGACGTGGTATTGCACAGACAGTGGTTGCGTAACTGCTCTATCTCATTTGTTTTAGATTAAGTCAACTTTTTAGTCTCTCATGGGATGAGGGATTTCACTCTGTGTCTCAGTGGGACACTTAAAGTCACACACATGATTTCAAAAAATCTCTTTCATTCAGGTTGTCACAGCTTAGATTCTCCAAGAATAGATCATCTCCAAGAATAGATGTCATTTAATATGTTCATTATATTTTGGAAATGAGCAGTAACACAGAGAAATAAACATTTTCTGGTGACATAAAATAATTGATGTCAAGACTAAGTGAAACTGCAGCAAACTTCTGAGAGCTCTTCTGCAGTTATGTGAACTGGCAACACCATGACAAATAAAATTTATTGTCGATAAAAACAATGTAATTTACACTGTTGGGAATGTTTGGAACAATAAACTGCCATTAGTGAACCTAAATTAATTTTGATCAACTGGGGAAATGACCCGTTTACCATATGTGGATAGCTTAGTGAAAATCTTCCCTGAAGAAATTGGGTAAAAATTAATGCCCCAAAAGTTACAATGTCACAAGAATAAATCAGTAGCGTTCTAGAACTGATTATGGCATTTCAGGTTAGGTTCATCATATCTGAGAAAGATTTAACAGTCACAGAGGGACTCTGAGACAAGAAACATACATGTCTGGAAAAGCTATATGGAAAAAATAATTAAGGCAGCTTAGAAAGGTGATAAATCAGAATGTACAGAGGGTTATAAAAGAAAGTAGAAAAGATCAAGTCAGGGCATCTTTTAACTACAGTTGTAATATAAGAACAAGGAGATGTTGTGTTGAGCTGAATAACACATTTAAATCATTTACGTATTTCTACAAACTAAGGAGTAGTTCTTCATACAGTACGCTTGACAATTGGACCTGTGCTGTAACATGTAAGACTAAGAACTGAAGAGTAAAAAGATTAAGCATTTATGTGGACAGTAAAAATAGCTACTATTGTTAGGAAGAACATAAAAACTTGAGGAGATCTAAACCTTTGTACTTTAGGGAAATAAAAAACCTGTAACAGATGGAGGAAATCTGACTTTTGGGATTGGTTTCATGCATTTGTCAGAAGCATTTGGCTCTTACCACTCTGGAGGCAGGATACTGATCTGCTGTGGAAGACTGTTCTTACTCACTGAAGGATTTTTTTTGTGCTAAGGCCTCTTAGTTGTTCTGTGGTTTGGAAAGAAAAAATGCTATTATGTTCCCGTTACTTCGTTTTATTAACATTCATACACCATCTTTTACACTGTATAAACTGGGAAATACATTCTGCCTCTACTGCTTAGGATCTTAACACAACTGAAACACTCCAGACTTAGTACATCTCCTACTAGGTGTACCAAGCCGTTCTGCTTCAGAAAACAGTGCAATAAGGTCCTTGAGCAGTATGAAAAAAGATTCTGCTACCTATTAGACACTGTACAGGAGTCAAAAATTTATTGCAAATCTTGCATATTTTCACACCATCAGGTTGTAGAATCAGATACCCTTGAGAATGTTGGCTTTTGTTAAAAACCTTAAGCAGTACTGTGTCCAGTTCTGGGATCCTCAGTTCAAGAAGGACAAGGAACTGCTGGAGAGGGTCCAGCACAGGGCCACTGAGATGATCAAGGGCCTGGAGCCCCTTCCATATGAGGGAAGGCTGGGAGAGCTGGGTCTGTTTAGCTTGGAGAAGAGGAGGCTGAGGGGGGGAATCTTATCAGTGCTTATCGATATCTAAAGGGTGGGTGTCAGGAACATGGGGCCAGGCTCTTCTCAGTGGTGTCCAGTGACAGGACTAGGGGCAGTGGCCGTAAACTGGAAAACAGAACGTTCAACCTGAACATGAGGAAACCCTTCTTCACTGTGAGGGTGACAGAGCACTGGAACAGACTGCCCAGGGAGGTGATGGGGTCGCCTTCTCTGAAGACTTTCAAAAGCCACCTGTGTGATCTGCTCCAGGTGATCCTGCTCTGGTAGGGGGTTGGGCTAGATGATCTCTCGAGGTCCTTTCCAACCCTTTCCACTCTGTGAAATCTACCCTTGGGCTTTTGAAAGTAACACTCAGCTGAATGTTACTGTGATATCAGAATGCAAATTAAAAGTATCAATGTATCTTAAAAGTTCTGAGATTTTAAATAAATAATTGTATTATTTTTTTAGTTTACCTAAAATCCCCACCTTTTCTCTCTCATAGCTATTTCCTCAACCTGGCACCTAACTACAAACTCATTTTGGTTTTAGGGGTATGTCTGCAGAGTATGCCCCTTGGTTTTTTTTTTGTTTGATGATTCTTTTCCTTTGTGCATGTATAATTTACACACACATAGATAATTTGAAAAAATGGACTCTTTAAATGAACTCTCAGAATGATCAGAGTTTCTTTTTTTCTGCAGTGGGATTAACTTTGTTCAGCTGAGTCAAAACAGAAAGTACTACCTTTTATCTAGGAACATATTCTAGTTAAGTTTGGTTAGTTAACATCAGCTGCATGGTAGCTAATTCTTGTCTTAGTCCTGATCATTTTTTGCCTAGTATACACATGGTCACAGATGAAATAGTGGGCAGGTTCAAATGTCTTGACTTAATTTGTCTCTCTCACAGCATATTATTTTCATGCAGTATGTATCTTCAGGAACTGAATATTAAATTGGACCTGGTATCTCTTTTTAACACTTTTCTTCTATGAAGCCAAGTTTTTAATAATGTATTAATGCTTGCAGATTTTAGAGAAGATGAGAACACTGGGCAAGGGAAGTTTGTTGATTCATATTTAAGAATTAGGACAGAAGAAAGTCTGAAGTAGAATTTGTGAGAAAGAAAGAAAGAAGGGAGTTTCAAGAATATTCTGTATTGTTCTCTTCATTATGATAAAGCTATCTCAGAATGATGAGGAGGATATTTAAGATGTCAAACAAAGGACATACTGGTTTAGGGACTCAAGAAAGGAGTAAGATTGTCTGCTACAGCTATGATTATAATTTTAGTATTTTCCTTTTGATTGCATTGGAAGGCAGCAGAACTAGTGTACATACAGAAATCAATTGAAATAATCAATGAAGATGGCCAATTTATAGGCAGTTTTCACTATTATCACAGGAAAAATATTTTAATTTCTGTGAGACAAGAAGAAACAGCAAGACTTCACTTTATCTAGACTTAAATTGAGATTATGTAAGTATTACTTGGAAGGCAAAAAGAATCTCACTTGTGCGTTATTTTTGGGAAGAACCTGAAAATCATGGCCAGGTTATAGTAACATAGCTTCAGACTGTCTTCAAGCATGGGACTGTTAATTTGCAAAATGAATCGTGTAATACATAACTGGTTAGAAGCTATTCTTAAATCCTTCTCGTTGCACTCCTTTTCCATAGGAGTGATTGCTCTCAGAAGAGACCTTTGATTCCTTGACTAAGAGGTAAGTTCCACAGCTGGCTGTGGTCTTTCACTTATTCCTATTCTTTGTCTCATGTCTCGCTAACATGCAGTATGTGCAAGGTCTTAGTTGGTTGTGTCAGTTATTTAAGGTTTTAGAAAACAGAAGAAGTAAATGGAACAGGTAATGTCTTAAAACCACAAAATATTATGGTCTTGAGTGTATGCAACAGGACTCTGATAGTATAGCTGTACACCCCGTACCATAAAGGAAGTCTTTATAAGATTGCAGTATTTTGAACAGAAAAACACAAGACTTTCCTCAAATTTCCAAGTATAATTTTTAGTCTCTTTTTTGTGAGCTTGTTAAAGCTCACTTGTTATCCATCTTCTCATATTAAAAAAAAAAAAAGAAAAGAAAATTATAGTGACTAGAAATAAGTGGATATCTCAGATTTGCAAATTAAGAAACCATTCACACTGAGAAGAGAGGTTCCTAGAGCAGGCCAATAAAATGAAGTAAGCACAAGGATCGTGGCCATCATTATCATTAAGATCTAGTACTTGGAATCTGCTTCTCTGGGCAGGCATCTGCAATAAATCTTTCAGAAACTAAATAAATCTTCCTTATTTTATTTGACGTGGCAGAGATGCCAGTTCATGATGCAACAGCCAAGAGGTTAAAGGGTTCTACTTTTGAACTAAAAACTCCACATTTGTGACCTTCCTCAGAATCATTCTCCACTTACGGGCAAACTGTTCTGCTCACAGAGATGTTACTGGAGATGGGCCTGTTCCTTTAGCCATGTACAAAAAGACAAGGAGGCTGTGTTTTGTCATATGCCTAGTTCTGCTAATGTTCATTCTGCTGTGATAATATCTGCCAGACCTAGCCTGGCATGTGGATTCATGTGGAGAAATGGAGTAATAAGTTTATCTTTGTCTCACTAGTTTTAGATGTCAGGGTAAATGTGGATGCATGAACTAGCAACTCTAGATTCTGGTTTTGTTGAGAGGAAAAAGTAGCTATTTTTTAAGATGCAATTCAATTTTAGATACCTACCTAGATGAATCAGCCTTAAGAGCTATTGAATATGTTGACTAGATCTCCATTGATTATCAAGGAGAGTGACCAACTTCAGTACTGATGCCTAATTTAGTTTAGTGGACACCACTCAGTTTCTGGATACTGGTTCAGCCTAAGAATTCACCCTGGGATAGTTTTGGTCCTATGGGAAAGCTGGAGGCCCTAATGAAGTTCAGAGTGAATCAGGGAACTGCCTGCTGATCTTAGGCACCAAGAATAGCCAAAATTGAGGGAGAGTGTTGGGGACTGTAGTTTTGGAATGAGGGTTTAGTTGGATGTCATGAGTATCCTGCTGGGTGAGAGACAACACCTGATTAGGCCACGGCACTGAAACTGGGTAGGAGGAAAGTGAAGCAGGCTGATTTGTCTGCACTGGTGGCAGTAAATCCCAGGTGAAGGACAGGAAGTAACATAGAATGATAACTTCATAGATTGCTTGACTGTGCATTGCCTATATCTGTTATGTCAAAATCCTTTATTACCTCTAGCTGTACATGATTTAAAACAATCAACCCTTTAATCTCAAAAAACATACGTGGAAAAAGCATGCTCCTATGATTCTAGAAATCTACAGAACATGAAGTAGAACATGTTACTCAAATGAGAATGTTTTTTATTTTGTCTTTAAGATTTAATTAATTACGTTTAATTGCTAGTGAAAAATGTTTCAGTTTTTAAGAGTTTTTTTCAGGTAACGTAGACCCAGCATTTTATTACATTTAAAAATCTAAATACTGCTACAATTTTGTTCTGAATTCTAAATATTTAGAATATTAAACTGAGAATCAAACATATGTGTACTGTAAACCTACTGATAAAAAGACAACCTGCAGTTATCAGGAGAGATAGGGATTTGAATAAGAATTTATTTTATGGGTAGTAGCCTTTCAATACTTGTACACATTGGTTTTCTGCAATAATTAAGATTCAGTGCAGAAGACATTATTACTTATCAGTAAGCCAAAGAATTCCATGTGCATCATTGCCTCAAGTCAGAGAATGACCGCTGAATATAGAGAGCTATATGGGAACAAAGCTAACGCCAACATTTGGTGGCAGAACACATTGCAGTCCACAGTAGGGACTGCAGCAAAGAAACAGTCTGAGAGGCATAATCCAGACTCAAGTAATTGTCCTGTTCCCTGTGCTTGTTGCTACAGATCATGCTGCTTTTTTAATATTACGAAGGACCCAAATAGTTCTGAATATGTAGAAAAAAATGTAAGTTTCTTGAAAATATTCTCAGGAGTTGGATGTATTTATACAGCGTGAAGAAATATTTACAAATAAAGGCTTTAGTTATTCACGGTCTTGGAATATGCATAATTATTTGAATCTGTGAGCATTAATTGTACATTATAAATACTTTTACATCAATTAACTTTTAAAATTGTTTGATTCAAACCTTATTAAATTAATTCAGAATTAAAATGGCTTTTTATGACTTTATATTAATTTATATCTGAAATTAATTGAGCTGAACTGAATAATTCTAAGTAAGTGTTGATATCGCCATACTAGGATTTAGCACAATTTAAATAACCCAGATTTCCTGAATGTCCTTTTAAATCCGATTCTTGTATATGTGCACGATGCTTACTTTCTACAGTGACTGCATAAATCAGAAGGTAGTGTGCCCATCATTTTTGTTGCATATACTGTCAGTAATTTGTCTATAAACCTTTTCTTATGTAATTTAATTTGTTGCTAGCCAGAGCTGCACTTTCTGAAACACTGAATTCTAGTGTTTGTGTATGTATATATGCACAAGGGTAAAGCAGACTGGAGCTGAAGAATGTTTGATTGTATGGGTCTTCCTCTAAAAACTATAATCAGTGATCTGCCTATGAAGTTTTAAATTTCACATCCATTTTTAGGATGTGCTTATCGACTGGTTTCACTACTGCTGTGTTACAATTTATTTGAGAGACCAGTAGAGGAGCAGTATCTGAAAAAATTCACAAGATTGAAGAGAAGCTCCAAATTTTTGTTGAACACAATAAACAATAGCCCTGACGTTTGTAACCAGCCAGGCTGCAGCTCATACTGCACTAGAAAATAATCTGTTATACCGTATGGAGCCTGTCAAGGGTAGTCCTGGCTGAGGGTGAATGTGTGGTTTCCCTTTGTGAGCTAACCGAGGAGTTAGTAAGGGATACTAACTGTGCACATTCCACTTTTACACAGTGTTAAAACAAACCTAAGTTTGGCATAACTTGGATTGTGTTCTGTGTGCTAGTGGGCCATGTTGCTCTTCACTTTTGCCTGTAGCTTAACTCTGCTGAAGTTTGCAAACTACATGAAATTAGGTCCACGAGGTGTTACATCCATATGCTTCAGAAGCTACTATCACATGCAGCTGAGGTCTTCCTGGTTCACATGCACATCTGCTAATACAAAAAAGCAGAAGGCAGAAGCTGGCCTTGGTGTAAATAGCTGTAACTTTTTTAAATCAGTGAAATTTGTACTGTGCAGAACTGTTTCTTAATGCCTGCAGACCTGTTTTTTGTCTTCTGAGAGATATGAATGAAGAATTCAGGTTGAATTTGAACCACATTTTCAACTTATTTGTACATTTTGCAGGTGTATAGAATGTTTGCCAACGTGGAAAGTATAGATAAACATGGGGGAATACCCTAACAGGACCTTCAAGTTCATAGATGATTTATAGATGCAGATAAAACTAACTTACAGAAAAGCATGTCCTATGTATTGGTACCACATTCCAACTTGAGCTTGTGATGTCTTGCCTCTTTCTTTTTACTTATATATTTTGTTGACATGTATTTAACTGAATGTGTTCAAGTGTTAAAAAGTTTTGTTTATAGGGGACAACTTTCTGCCTAGAAATTACTATGCCAGAGAAATCTTCAGACTGATTTGGTGGGTTGAATGACAAAGTCTGTCTTACAGCCTTTCCAAAATCACTGATAAACTGCTTCCTAAAACACAGAAAAGATTTTGTTTGTCTGCTTGTCTTTGTTTTTGTTTTTAGAATGGGTAAGAAAGTAAAAAAGGAAGTAGAGCCTCCACCCAAGGATGTGGTAAGTTTATAAACTGCTATGTGCTATAAAATAAACATTACACAATTATAGGCCTAGCTCTACCATTTACATAGTTCCTTACTCTTCTAGCTTACCCACATTATTCTAAAAATGTCTTTTAAAGATGATTCTGTTTCTGCTTTTCTTGGACAGCATACAAACCAGAGTGACTGGGCATGTGTAGTTCTTTGTGGAGATTGTTGTCTTTGGCAGGCTTTGCAAATAATAATGTATGAAACAATCCAGGCTTCTTTGTATTTGAAGAACAGTATTAGCTTTCCATTTGTAAAAATCAAAGGAGAAAGGAGAAGAGCAACCTGAAATATGCCTGTCTCTTCAATCATAGAGACATTCCCTTTCTTTAAGGATGAAAGAGTTAAGAGCCTTGATGGATCTGCAGAGTTTTTTACTGAATACAAGTTTTTACAGATATTTTGAATGACAGTACTATGTATTCTGGATCTTTTTGCAAAGATACACAGTCTTCAGGAGCAGTTCAGTTTTTTTCTGGTATTGTTAGAAGTGCCACAGTGAGAAGTACAAGAGCTGAAGCCAAATATGGAATAACGGTAGTAATGTGACTTTTGTTCAGATTAAGGGTCTGGCACTGGCATGCTTTTCAAGAGTTTCTATAAATTAACAAGGTACAAACAGACCCCCCCAAAAAAGAAGTAGAGGAAATAAGACAGAAACACTGAAAAGAGTAGAACATAAATTCTGTGCCAGATAATAAGTTAATGAAAATCCAGACCTCAGTGAGTCCCACAGCGAAGTTCAGTACACTTTAAAAAAAACAATGCATTTGTCTGTAAAGAGTAACTGTACTGCAAGAGCTTTTTCAAAGGTTGTAGAAAAGTTGACCAGCAATAACTACATCACAATTTTAATATTAAATAAGCATAAATAATTTTCACGAAGTCATCAATCTCTAATAGCCATGATGTCACTGAGGCATAACAATCAATATCAGGTTTTGCCCAACTGTTCTGTGGAAAGATGAATATTACAAACATGATTTATAAGCTCCAATCAATAATAAATCCTCATGAAAAGAAACTTGACAGAAAACTTCATCATGAGATGGTAAATTGATCTGAAGCCATTTCTGTATGGAATAACCTAGAAAACAAGGAGGCGACACAAAGAAGGTATATGTGGATAGGACTGATTAAAACCAGCCTGAAGAATTAAAACTAAGTATCTTTGCAGTCTAAGGAAAAAAATTGAAAGGCATGACAATAGATTTAAGGCATACAGATGAGCTAACACCCTCCAAACTAATAAAAATTGACTTTTTTCAGTAAATATCTAGAAAGTCAGTCGAAGCAGCACTCCAAATTGTAGATCCAAAAGACACCACTGGAGTTTCTGGAGTATGGTACAGCCTACTAACTGCTGCAGTAAACTGTGAATAATGTTAGAAAATATATTCAACAGATGAAAATATTAAAGTTATAGAAAAGATCAGTAAAACTATTAAAAAGGAAATAATTGGAAAGAGT
>NW_010258532.1:11014-38909 GCF_000690775.1 Eurypyga helias
TGAAGACCAGATCTGCAGTTTTTTGGCTTCATTTTTACCCTTACTGTACTTCAGGCTAGCGTAGCTCTTCTAGCAGTCCTGTCAGAAAAAAACATGAATGTTGCATAGCAAAACAGTATTAAATATGAAACTAGATCATTGATTAGTTGTAGCTATCAACTAAAAAAAGAAAATCTTCTAGCTATGAGAATATTGTTAATAGTGATCGTGTAAAATCAAATCTCAAAACTTTATATTTCTCCTGGATATTTCAGATAGCAGGAAATTAGATGCAGACAAAATACAAGATGTATTATCTATTATCTTCTGACTGATAATCTGCTTATGAAAATGTCAACTGCAAGAAAAGAAACCTTGAGATAATGTGGACAGGCATATAAAAGGGGGCTTCGTGCATGTGGAATGCTCTGAGAATACATCGTACTGTAGACGATCACTATTTTTGATAGATTTCTAGGAACAGGTGGAAAACACATCTCTTAGCCTAGCCACTGCTTATATGTTTCAGAAAGTATTCCCAAGGACTTTGTTTTCCCTGCCTTTCATAATTTGTCTTTTACTGTTATATGTTCTGAGCATTGGGCTTCTCCAGGAAAAATATTGCTTTGAGCCTCTGTATCTGTATGGATGACCTTAGACAGTAATTCAGGCAGATAAAATATGCTGGCTTTGACATAGATCGGTAAGAACTTTTCATATGATATCTTCATTAAGTTTGGTCTAGACAATACTACTATTTGATCATCAGTGAGGGCATAGGCATTAAAAGGGAAGCCTAAAGATTGCCACTAGAGAAAATACTGAGGCACTGTCACTGAAAGAAACCTATAGATACTGTTGTGGTTTTACTCCGGCTAGCAAAATACCAAGTATTTTTGAAAATGGCTTCATTCACAATAATGATGTGAAGAAGGTGGAATATATGAAGTGGCACTATCAAGTCCTGAAATTCAGTTTCCACAGAAACACTCTTTTGAGCATTTAATACCTAAATATTAATTTACCTTGATTTCAACAAGGCTTTCAACACTGTCTCTCATAACATCCTCATAGACAAACTGATTAAGCACAGGCAAGATACATAGACAGTGTAAATGAATTAAAAACTAGCTGAACTGCCAGACTGAAAGGGTTGTGATCAGCAGCATGAGGTCCAGCTGGAAGTCAGTCACTAGTGTTGTGCCCCAGAGGTTGATCCCAGGGCTGGTACTGTTTAATCTCTTCATTAGGGACCTGAATGATGGGACAGAGTGCACCCTCAGCAAGTTTGCAGAAGATACAAAATTGAGAGAAGTGATTGATATACCAGATGGTTGTGCAGCCATTCAGAGGGAACTCAACAAACTAGAGAAATGGGAAAACAAGAATTTCATTAAGTTTAGTAAAGGGAAATGCCAAGTCATGCAACTGGGGGAGGAAGAACGGGTATGAACTGGGTGATGATCAGCTAGAAAGCAGATTCACAGGAAAGGACCTGGTGATTTTGGGGGATATGCACCAGCAATGTGCACAAATCCCTGGGATGCATTAGGCAGAGTGTTGCCAGCAACTTGAGCCAGGGGACTATAGTGTTCTGCTCAAAATTGGTAAGACTGCACCTGGAATGCTGTGTCCACTTCTGGGTTACCCAGTACAAGAGAGACATGGACTTACTGGAACAAGCCTGCCAAAGGCTTGGAGCATTTGTCATATGAGGAGGGACTGAGACTTGGGACTTGAGAGAAGTCTTGAGAGAAGAATGTCAAATGTGTATAAAAACCTTGTAGGAGGGCGTAAAGAAGTCAGGCCAGGCTCTTCTCAGTGTTGCCCAGTGAAAGGATGAGGGGCAATGGGCACAAACTGAAACCCAGGAGGTTCCATTTAAACGAAGAAGAAAATTCCTCTTTTACTGTAAGAATGATGGAACATGGCACAAGTGGTCCAGAGACATTACGGAGTCTCCATCCTTGAAGATATACAACGTAAGACTCTGCACTAGTCCCGAGCTCCAGCTGACCCTGCTCTGAACAGGCCAGTTGGACCAGATAATCTCCAGAGGTGCCTTCCAACACCAACTCCTTGTGATTCAATGGAATATCTTGGATTTATGTTGTTAGTACAGGAGATCGGACAATGCCAGAATTTAAACAATTAACATGACCAGGTATATATTAGCTCTGTTTTTTCTAGGTAAAGGAAAAGGGGTTAAGAATATCAAAGATATCACTAATGCTTCTAAAGAGTCTACAGAAGGTGCAAGTATAAAGCTGACCTGTAGTCAGTTAATTCAGATTTAAAGAATAAAAAAAAAAAATCCCAGTATGATGAAACAGTAGAATAATGGCTGATAAATATGTCCTTCAAAAGGTGAGATTTGCATCTAAATGGGAAAACATTTGCACTCACAAATGAGAATTAAAAGCACAATGTCACAGTGCACCAAAATATTTTGGGAGAGAATGAGCAAGGATACAAAAACTCACAAAAAATCTTTTCCAAATTGAGTAGAAGCAAGAAGCTTCTTAGAGGGACACTATTAGGTGATTAAAGTCATAAAAGAAAAGCAAAATTACTTATCCTTGTGTCAAGACAAAGCTGTGTAGCAAATCACTAAAGCAAATGTGAAGAAATTGCCCAAATATGAATAAATAGTATTTGCCCAGGTCTTTTCTAAGTGAAAAATAACTAAAGTCTGAAGTTGTGGTACTTAATGTATTGTACTAGAGGAATGGAGGGTGGAAAATTTCGTTTTCAAAAAGGAATACATTAATAATTACAGGCCAGAAAGTTTGTCTTCCATGCTGTGTTAATTGGTAGAAATAGTTATACACACACACACAAAGAAGATGCATGGATAAATATGATGGGAATGGGGTAGAATCAATATTGCTTGTCTAGAGGAAAGTTTGATCTCTAAATCTGTTTGAATTTCTTAAAGGAATCAGTGAGCAGGTGGATAATGGTGATCTGGTTAATACAGTTGGTTAGCTTTTGCAAAAGTTTTTAGACCAAGCTAGCTCACCAGTTCTCTAGGTTGCAGAGTGCTGGAGTCCAGAAGGGAATATAAGCAAAGTTCAGTAGTCTGCTTGCCCACACCTGTTACTGGCCTTTGCTGGAGACAGAATGCTGGGATGGATGAGTCTTTTGTCCATTTTGTTTTACCATTTTGAATTATCTTAAATTTAACCTAATTTAAGTTGATGGAAGCAAAAAAAAAATCCTAAATACTCTGCAGTTTCTAATGGCTTTGAAGTTAAATGTACACAAAAATTATGATCAAAGACATACAGGAGTTTTTGAATTACAGCTTGCTTTTTCCCTTAACTTGCTTTTTTCTTAACATAAAGTGAATGTTGGAAATGTTGCTTATAAACCAGTTAAGTTCTGTGTTTAATGCAAATTTGGTTGTAACTTCAGGCATATTATTCTAGCACGTAATCTGGCCTGTGTGTGCCATTAAGGGAACAGTCTGCAATGATGTATAAAGATTTAGGAGCAAGCAGTGATGAAAAATAAGAAAGAGGAGGGAACTGGCATTATGATAAGCAAAAGTCACATCCAATCCTGTGGTAGTTTTGATGAACAATGTTACTTTCCAGGAAATCACTGACCTGCTCAGTCCTCTTTGATTTCAGTGACGACTCTTACTGTGTTTTCAGCACAGAACTGCTTCTAATAGGGAAGTGCCTGTTAAATATTTCAGGCAGTAGTAGTGAATCTAATCTCTATACAAATGGATAGAGATTAGACCAATTTCACTCTGCTCATGTGCCAACCTGTCATAAAATCCTAGGAATTATCATTGAATTGTGGTTTATACGATTACTTGTGAACACAGGAGGCAATGAAAATGGAGCAACATAATAGTGTCTTTGATATTAGATCAATGTAAATAAATAACTGGGATTTAAGACTCTTCTCTCATATTTCATTTCTTACTAAACTTCCTCCAAGATCAGTCTTTGTATTTATTTTATTCTGGAAGCCTAACAACATTTAGTAAAAATTAGTTTTATCCAATCACCAAGTATTTGCCAGACTCAGGAGATATTTCTGTTCTTAAATCACAGCACTCACCTGGAGGATCACGTTCTGTCCACACAAGGACACAAATGTGCTGTAGACAAGTACGAAGGTGGCTAAAGGGACTTGCAGTCATCTCTTAATTCTCCCATGTGCCTCTCATATGGATAGAATGAACAAACTGCGTAGAATGGGTAGAATGAATGTTACTGTGATAAATTGAATTTTTTGCT
Source organism: Eurypyga helias (assembly GCF_000690775.1). Taxonomy (NCBI): domain Eukaryota; kingdom Metazoa; phylum Chordata; class Aves; order Eurypygiformes; family Eurypygidae; genus Eurypyga; species Eurypyga helias. The sequence goes on from NW_010258532.1 coordinate 15,250, forward strand.
TCCTTACAATCTGAAAATTCCCATAAAGAATTCCATCATTTTAGGCCCATCATTAAGATGTAACTTGGACCACCGTGCCACTATTTGGTTTAAATCTTGTTGTTGACTCATTATTAAGCAAAATTACTTATGGTACAGTAAGCTGATTGTATTTTCTTAAAAAAGGAGATTACTTCCATGACTTGTCCCATGCCTTCACCTTGTCACAGCACACATGAAGTTGGGCAGTGTCTCCAGGTTTTCACACCTGCTTGAAGCTAGGGAGACCAGTTAAACACATTAGCCAGATGACCTCTTAACTATTAATGAAACTTGGACCTTGATCTTGCAGCCTGTTAAATCATGTGAAATGCCTTATGGAAGATGATGAAATCATTTACATTTTAAAACCTATGAAAAATATGAATTTAGAAATTTGAGTACTAGTATTATATTATTCCTTATTTTTGAACAAGTCTGGGGAAGAACAAAATGCCTCCTGTTTCTTCATTTTCCTTCTATCACTCACATAATGTTTTAAAATATTTGCTCCAAATAATTTCCTTGCTTGTCAATTGGCTTATATGTATCTTCATATCCTTATTGTTTAGCAACATGTGCCTCTGATGTAGCTATTAAAGCTATTTGGTTTATGAAGTAAAACAAATAATAGACTTTTAAAATACATACAGTATGGATATACATTGTAATAATATTTGTAAAGAATTTGTATTGCTCTCTTAAATGATTAATCTGTTGTATTTTAAACATCATTACATTGATACTGAGAGCCTTCATGAGTCCAGTATCTAGTAGTTTCTGTATGTAACACAGATAATCTATAGGCCTAAAGTGTGAAGACAGAAGAGAGTTTTTCCATATTACAAAAGTATTTTAAATCCAAGTAAGCTTACAGTTTTTCAGGGGGTAGAATTTTCAGAAATCCTTGAGTCTTCTTAAAGAATGAAAGTCTTTTTTAGAAGATTCGCTCTCTCAAGTGATATTAGTCTCAAAGAGTCTATTAAGAGAATGAAAACTGCCAGATTTGTTGGAAGATTTTTCCTGAATGAGAGGTCAGAAGTGGAAATGAACACTTTGTTTCATTTCTAGCTGGATGAGCAGGGATTGTATCATGGAAATACTTCAGCTAGTACCAGATCATGATGAAATAGTGAACAGAGTTGATGAAGGCACAGGAGAGGTTCTTTTATTTTTTTAAAGTAACCACAAAGTGTTAATGGCACAGAAGAACTCTGCCTCTTACAACACTTACGTTCACAGGCTCTGGCACAGCTCCTCAAAAGAAACATTTTCTCATGTTTGGTTCCCAAGGCACAGGATGCTCTTACATACATAGCAGAATTACATCATTTGTTGCCTTCAAGTCTTCCTAGATATGAACAGGAAAATGTCAAGATTTTCTCAAAATCTTCACACGGGATGAAATCATGTCTGTATTTGAAAGTCAATTGTTCTTTATTATTTTTCAACAGTGTGATGAATTATTATTAAAAAATTAAAATTCTCCAAGTATTCTCCAAGTAGCAACTCCTGTTAGTATTTCTAATTCAGTGTAGATCACAAACTAGTTTGGGTTTTGTTGGTGGTTTTTTGTGTTTGTTTTGGGGTGGTGGTTTGGTTTTGTTTTTTTTTTTTGTTTTTTTTTTTAATGTGGGATTTTGCTGCAACCCACAGGAAGGCTCAGAATAAATCAAACTATTTTTTCCTTTTTTTTTTTTTTTTTTGGTTTGTAGTTTGATCCTTTATTGATTGAAAGCAAAACAGCAGCAACGGTTGTGCTGATGCTTGGTTCTTCTGAAGAGGAAGTTTTGGCCAAAGCATGTGATGCTCTGTATAAATTTGCATCAAAAGGTTAGTCTTTTTGAAATGAACTTCCCTTTGCATTACTTAGATTTTGATAGTAGTTCACCATCTTTTATTTTCCTAGCACTGAAATCTTCATTTTATCTCTAGGGTTTTCTGAAATATTTGTCAAACCTGTATTTGTAGTTATAAAGAGGTCCTGTGTTTTATGTGCAGGAAACGTTTATCATTTTGTTGTAGAATATTATATTCTCTGTTTCATAGAGCTTGGTTTAGATATAAACTAGATCTGTATTGCTATGATGTTTTTAAGAAAAATACAACATACTGATGTTTTTAGTTGCTGCTAAGCAATGTTTACATTAAGCCAAAGACTTAATTTTCTGATACTGCCCCTGTGTTCCCAGCTCCTTCTCTACAAGAACCTGGGAGGAGATGCAGCCTGTATAGCTGACCCAAACTGACCAAAGGGATATTTTGTGCCATGAAATGTCTTGCTCACTATATGTTAGCAGGAGTTGGCTGGGGGCTCTCACTCTCTCTCTGCTTGGGATCTGGCTGGGTATCACTAGGGGTTTTTTTCATTGCTGTTTTCCTTTTCATTAATTATTATTATCATAGAATCATAGAATCGTTTGGGTTGGAAGGGAAATCATCAGTAGTAGTAGTAGTTTCATTACATATTATTAGTATTATTAGTATCAATATTTTATTTCATTTATTTTCAATTATTAAACTGTTCTTATCTCAATCCATGAGTTTTCTTACCTTTTCCTCCAATCCTCTCCCCCATCCCACCAGGGGAGGAGGAAGTGAGCAAGTGGCTGTGTAGTGCTTAGTTGCTGACTGGGGCTAAACCAGGACAGCTCCTTCCCTGCTGTCCACAGTAACATGTGGCACACTGCAAGAGGATGGATATTTAGTTTTTCTGTTTCTACTAAATGAATAATCCTTTAAATTGTTAATGTAGATATTCTTGCAATCTTTCAGAAGACTGAGCTGTAACTTCACAGTGTGACACAAGAGAAAGAGTTGATTTTACTTTGCAGTTAATTTGTTTCTTGAATGTTGCTAGTAAATTAAGTCCCATCCCTCAATAAAAAAATAATTCTTGTATTATAATTGTGTTTTGGCCTGAGAATGAACATAGTTCTACAGTTTCTTCTCACATTGCTCACTTGTAGCAATTCATCAGAAAATTAATTATGAAGCTGTTTTGGGAACTGAGAATAGGTGTAAGTTTTGGATTTTGTTTCCTGGGTTTTGGATGAGTTTTGAGTGAGTAGGAACAGAAGGTTGTAATCATAGAAAATGCTTCTATTCTTTGCATGGCCAGAACCTATTCAGCTACAAAGTGCTCTGTTCTCAGGTGGTAGAAATCTCCGGGTGGATTTAATGATCCAAATCCTGGTAGTTGCTTCAGTTGACGGGTAGTGCAGATCCACAGAATGAATTAACTGTTATTTTCAGGACAACAAAATTGAGAAGCAAGGAAAGAGGAAAATAAAATGAGTTCTTAATGATATCACTCACCTGTAATTCGCTAAGTAGAAAGCTGTCATTTTTACTACCACTACGTTCTCCAACAAATTAGTTGAGTGTCCAGTAGACCGAAGCATCCTTTGCTTTACAAATGAGAATTAATCCTAGATGCTATTAATCCTTGATACTCTTTGACACATGTTTATTTGGGATGTAGATTAGATGGTCTCCCAAGGTCCTGTTAAGGCCTTTGTTCTTTGGTTCTACAGTCCAATAAAAGATTGGTAGCTGTTTTACTTTGTTACATTAGAACTGTAAGCTTGTTGCATTTTTACAGAACTTTTAACCTAATTACTTTTCAGGTGATGAAAACAAAGTGACACTTCTTGGTCTTGGAGCAGTGGAACGTCTATATAAACTCATCTCACATGAAGATCCAATTGTACGTAGAAATGCCATCATGGTATTTGGCATCATGGCTTCTAATCGTAAGAGTCTCCATTTTTTTAATATTTTTCGATGTGTGTGAGTGGTCATCAAAGCAATAGGTGGCCCATGTGAAAAAATCCTATATTAATGGCCCAAAATAAAGGAACAAATTCAGCTATAGTGAACTACACTGATGTTGGAAAAAAAGTTGCAAGTGAAGTTAATTTTCCTCCAACACCTATTTTTGTTTTGATGGAGCCAAATTGAAACAGTTTCACACTGGAATTATGTCTGTCAGAGAAAACCTGACTACATAAGATGCCCAACAGTGTGGACATGGAACGCTTTTCTCTTTTACAAAAGTGGGAAGAGAAGGATAAAGTAGTATTTGTCATCTACAGAAAATGCTGTCATTAAATATCAGTTGTTACTTCAGGCATTAGTGTAACTACAGTGATAAGGGAGAAAATGTGTTAAATTTAAAGTAGCTAACTCAGGAATTGATAACCAAAAAAAGCTGTGAACTATCAAGCACTGGCATGGATATTTACCCAGCTTCCTTGGCAGGTCAGTGCAGCTGTAAATGTTTTTCATCTGTATCTGAGCTAGTGAAATTCATGTAGTCTTGAATATCTGAGACATTGCATTCCTGGCAAGGTAGTGCATACCATTATAAATTATTTAACCACTGTTTATGCAGATTTTCTTGTACCTTTTTATAAGGTGAAAATGACTGTATTACATCCATACTGGTGGCCGAGTGCCAAACGATCAAGCTGCAGTGAGTGGTATGTAGACATACCTGAAGATGAAATCAGGTCTTATTTTGATAGATGTGCTACCCAGTTGTCTTGCATGGGGCTATTCTAACCATTATTTAAGCCTTTTCATCAACTGCTACCCACTTTTCATGTGGCACTGGACATTATACTCCTTACTTTACTTTCAACTCAGCATTAACATGCTGTTATTCCCTTCAGGCCTTGGCTTCCAATGCTGCTGGGCAAACATGCATTTGAATGACTGAAGATCTTCCATTTATATTCACATCTTTAAAAGTATATTCAGCTCATACCTTTTTTTTTATATTTCAATGCTGTTAGTCTTGATAGTAACAACACAGCCCTTTAAGATCCCATGATGTCTGTCCCAAAGAATGTTTTTTGGTTATTCTATCCAAATAGAATAGGTTGTGGTTTTGCTAGTTTGCCATTGACAACAATAAAAACACATTCTGAAAGTCTTTACTGTGATCTTAATAAGAAATATATGATTCTTGGTTTCTAATTGCAGTAAGGGCTGTGTTAGCATGAAATTAGAAAGTGATGGATTCGAAATCAAATAATGGCAGGAGTGCTTTTAGTCTGATAAATTTAACTATTGGGTTATGACTTCTTTGACAACTAAAACTGTGAAATATTTAATCAGAACATGCTAGATGCAACTATTTTGAGTAAAGTTTCAATGAAGTATTGAGCAACTTTGTATATATCAAATGTCAAAGAATGTCACCTGGTACTTGAAAATCTCCCGTGTGTTTTTTGGGCCCATTATGGTCTAGGTATAACTTCAGTTGTGTGTTGTTCCCAGTCAGATCTTCCTGTCTCTCAGGGAATAACCATAAGTACCTTTCTCTTAGCAAAGATTGCCAAATGAAAGACTTTGTATTTGTGTTTATTTCATTGTAGATGATGTCAAGAAGTTGCTGAGGGAACTGAATGTCACAAATTCACTTATATCACAGCTGGTGCCAGAAGGTAGCTTGTAGTATTCATTCCTAGTGCAAAAATACATGCAGAAATAATTTATGACTGCCATTTGATCAGACAATTTAATAACATCTTCCTTGTAACTTATGATTTGTCATGCTACATGTTAAATAGGTAATTGCTTTTATAGGAGTGGCTCTGTTACTCCCTGAGTAGTGTTTTATGTTGTACAGATGGAGCAACATGTTTATGGAGATGTCAGGTATGATTAACCGCTATTGCTTATTGACTTCAAATAATATTGTAAACTACTGGATTAGTGAACATATACTGTGCTGAATAAAATTTGATTAAGATATTTCTTTTTGTTCCCATAGAAGATGTAATTATCCATGAATTTGCTACTCTCTGTCTAGCACATATGGCTGTTGACTATACTACTAAAGTACAAATATTTGAGCAAGGTGGATTAGAACCACTTGTCAGACTACTAGGTAGCCCTGATCCTGATGTGAAGAAGAATTCCGTTGAATGTATCTACCTCCTGGTGCAGGTAAAGTTTGTTGTTGTTTTACATTAGAGGCAGATAAGCACTTACACACACACCTCCACCGCCATCCTCTGTGGGGTTCATATTTTTAAAACGTTTGGTTCCTTTACTCTCCCGTGTTCATCATTGTATTTGAAAACATTACACCCAAGTCTGTGATTGTTACATTAGTTATGAATATAGCTGATTTTACTCTAATTCGGTTGAACTTAATGCAATTATTCATGCTGTGCAGCAATGGAAGTGAGATCAGAAGCAGATTAGGATTTTTTTAATTAAATATGAATTTGTTTTCTTAGTTGGAAAATTATAATCTCAGTAATGAGAGTTATAACCTGCCTATCTAAAAGATTGGAATAATCCTGTAAATTAAAGAATTAGCAACTGCATTGTGCCTTGTTTTGGTCAGCAAGTCCATAGTCACAATTTCGAACATCGTCTTAATGATAGGTGAATGCTGTCAACAGCTACTTCCCATACTGGGAGGAATAGATTTGTTATTGGCGACTTTCACACCCAGCACTAATGTCATCCATATGCTGCTTAGCAAAAGAATGGTGCATTTGTGTGGCAGTTCTCTTCCATGGCTTAAGTGAATCAATTCAATAATGAATTCAGTTTATAACTCTATCTCTTTTGGGGCATCAGAGCATGTCTATTCAGAATCGCATTTTACTTTCTCCTTTTTTACTATCTCGCTGTCTTTGTTGCAGGGTATATCTGGATAACTGCACCTGGTGCTTGCTTATATTGATAAGGATAATTGCATGCTGCACATGTGCAGTAAGCTATTTAAAAGCAAATTGTAATTTTTTTTTCTATTTTAATATAATCTACTACTGTCCTTTTATTAAGCTGCATATACACCGTTTAAAGTTGAAATCTTAGTGTCATTTTATAATTACTAAAACAAAAGAAGATATAACAAGGCAGCCACAGTACAGTGTGGACACTAGTTTTGCCCCACTAAGGTAAATAAAAATTATTAAACTAAATTCAGAAAACTTTCTTTAAGAAACATGTATGATGAGACAAACATGGCAAAACCAAGAGTAAATAAGGTTCCTTAGGCAGGACTAGGTTCTGTAGCGTGTACTTCAGTCATGGAAAAATAAATAATTAGAATTTAAGGTTGCTGGGGATTGATTATATTCGGTTTGATTCTTAGCTGAAAAGAAAGAAATCATCAGAACTGGAAGTTTTGGAATATTGAGTCTTTTGTATGTTTGAATTCAGATTTGTGGTGTTCTTTCTGTAAAGTCAGGAATTGATGTACTGTTATGTTCTCTATCACTAACATTCTTTGTTGAATATTTTACTGCAGGATTTTCAAAGCCGTGCTGCAGTTCGTGCACTGAATGTAATTCCACCCTTGCTGGAACTACTGAAATCTGAATACCCAGTTATTCAGTTGCTAGCCCTTCAAACCTTAGAAGTAATTAGCAAAGACAGAGAAACCAGGATAATACTGGGAGAAAATAAAGGATTAGACTGTCTTCTGAATATACTGGAAACCAATGTACAGTTTACTTGCCCGATAAGTTTTACATTCTTGCTGCTAATGTTTGTATGACTACTGGGAAATATTAATTATGTTATGGAATAGTGATAAAAGAAGAAAAAGCTCCTTACTTGAAGCAAACAATGGTAGAAATAGGATAAGCCAGGATACCTAGCATAGTAAGAAAAGGGATTGACCGAAATGTTTGTATTTGTTTTATTGCTCTATTGCTGTTAGTAATACTGGTTTACATTTACTGTCCATTTCTCAAACTGTTGTAAATATCAGAAAAATTCACCATACGACCTTTAATATGGTGTTTTCCCAAAATTTCTGATTATATGCTGAGCTCTGGGGCTGGTCCCTAGTTTGAACACTGATCTTTTTTTCTGAATTTCCTTTAATATCAATGGCCTTAAGTATAATTTCCTACCTTGGAAATTACATTGTTTATGTTATTATGGAACTCATTTTAGTGCATCTTGAGTTCAGATGTCACCATGGGAAATATGATGCATAGAGAAATTTGTGAAGTTTTTGAAATGCTAAGATGACAGGTCCTTTCTGAGTACCTGCCTGACCTACTTTGATATAAATGAGAGACTTTTGGGGTTTTTACTGGTTTTGATAAATTGTGTTGCATCCTAAGGCAGATCAAAGAAATAATACAAAAAATATGAGTATGCAAATATGTGCTTTGCAGGATAAATAAACTGTCCAAAAGAAAGTTACAACAATTATTCTACAAAGTTAAAAGCCAAAGATGTTTTAATCCTGATTTGAAGGTTATTTGTTTGGGGGTTTTTCCTTATCAGGAATTCAGCGATCTACATGTGGAAGCTCTTGCCGTGCTGGGAAATTGTCTAGAAGATGTGCATACTCTGCAACTGATTCAGCAGACAGGAGGCCTTAAAAAGCTCCTTTCATTTGTAGGAGTCTCTACTGTTCCTGATATTCAGAGGAATGCAGCAAGAGCAATTACCAAAGCAGCATATGACTGTATGTGACTTTTTAAAAATCCATGCACGTGAATTTGATTATGAAGTAAATTTTCATCCAGAATGAGGCTGTTTTATCTGGTTGAGGGTAGTACTTGTGCTGAGGAAAACACTGGCAAGAATGAATAACAGTGATGAATCTTGGCAATCAGAGCAGCAATTGGATGCTAGGCTATATATAGATATGAAAATGTTAAGATTTTGCCTCAATTTATTTTTAAATGTAATATATTCTTGCAAAAAGCTCTCCTCAAAAAGGAAAGTGGAGTTCTGAAAATTATCTTTATCTTTTGTTTAGTGACGCCAGGTAACTGCCATCTTAAGCCATCTCTGCTGGCACTATTTCTCATCAGTATTGGTTAAGACTTAATTACAAGTTTACTTCCTTTTGCATACAACTGCTCGTCTAAATGTCAAGCAATTTCAAATGCAAATTCCTTTAACAGGGACGTGAAAAAAAGCCTTTCAAATGGCTTGCAGATTAATATTCCCAGTAGAGTTAAATAATTTCATTGTCATCTTTTTATAATTATTCATCCTATAGTTCTTTTTTATATGCTCTTCTTTGAGTCACTAAGGAATTCTGAATTAGGCAGAAAATGCTCATCACTTTTGCTCACAAGGATGCTCTTTATATGAATCTACATTTGAAATTCCTTCCATACATTGGTTTCTGAGTTGCAGCATATGCCTGGTGGTGCGGTGTAACAAAATGCGATGTGAGTAATAACATACTTCCGTCTATAGAAGGTTTTAATTCTGTCCAGGGATTTTGATGACAGTAACTATGACAGTAGAGTTTAAATATTTCATTCATGTTTCTATCATCTTGTGGTTGAATCATGGCTTTCATTTATGTATATTTTAAAATATGTTATCTAATTTAATGCATGGCTAAAATAATCTCTCCTTTCTATAGTATTTCAGACCTCCTTTTTTCTCTTCCCATCTTATCTTTCCAATTCTTTTCTCACCTTCCTTAGTTTGACATCCTGAATATTTGTAATTACTTGGATTGCAAATGATACATGAAAAGAGTGGAATCTACCTTTCCTAGTATTCTGTGGGTTTCCGTATGCTTTTATCGCTATCTATTGGAAGCTTTGCAAGTCACTGAAAATTATTTTCATTAATGTTTAGTTATCAAAAATAGGAAGGGACCTTCTTATACCAGTATTTTCTTTGTGTATTTTCCTGTATTGTTATTTTTTATTATGCTACTTAGGACTGTCAGTATAATTTTTATAGTCCTGTGACAGGCTTGTAAGTAGTATGCTAAGCAGATTTATATTTGCTCCTGCTACTTTCTACTGCGTCTTACTCCTTTTCATATTTATTTTCAAATAAGCATAGCCTTCTTTTGCCCCTTCACACCTCTTTCAGTTCTTGTGGCCTGATGTTTTAGTAGCTGTTAGTAGAAGCAGGTCTGAACACATTTTTAAAGCACGATGGCAAGAGCTACACATAATATATTACAGTACTACCAATGATCTTATATCATGGGAAGTTACCGTCAGTGAAGATGCATCTTCTTGTCATACTTCTTTACAAATGGAGTCAATGCGGTTTCATTATACAGGTTTGCTCTCTTCTTCAGCCTATGACAGTTGGTTTAGGATGCAGCAAGCTGGAAAAATAGATCAAATGAAGATTTAAGATACTTGCTTCTGAGCTGTAGAATTTTGGTGACAACCAGTTAGGCAAAGGGCAACATGTTGTACTGATGCAGTGGAAAACAGAGTCCAGCAAACTTGTTGCTCAACATGGCCCCCAGAAGTATTGAATTTATTTCAGATGCATAGAGCTACTGGTCTAAAGTCAGCTTTCCAGTGGCAAGAAAAGTGACACTGGGGCCACTATAAGAAATAGTCCAAATGCAGAAAGAAATCAGAAATATGTGCATTTTTTGTTTGTTTGGAGCCAGTTTGTAAATGTACTAAACAGCCTATCCAAACTGCTACACTAACGTATGCTATACTAATACTTGTTTTGGTGTAAATCCAATATAATACAACACTGCTCTAAGTTATTTTATGGCTTTTTCTTTAGATTTCCAGTATCCATGCAGTAGTCTGCATTCTTCAGGTTTGATAATCATTGTTGCATTTTGCTAACGTTTCCTTGCATACTTGAGAAAAAATATACTGCATTTCATTGAAATGAAAAGCTTACTTCTGCTATGATAGAACATGGATCTATCTGGTTTTTAGTCTTGGCAGCTGAGTATACAGTAGTGTCTGGGTTTGAAATTATTGTTGTTGACAGATGGAATTTAGGTTTGGGTTTTTTTCCTGATAGATGTGATCATAGCCAACAGTTTTGTTTTATGCCTTGTTCAGCCCTTTGGAAAGGGACTCCTGCAACTTTTTGTTGTTGTTATAAAGCAGATGTATCCCTTAAGAGCTATTCTCAATCTCAGAATAAATTACATGGTACAAACACTATATTCAATTTTAAATAGCATCTTTAGGATGCTGCTCTGTTTAAGTAAATTAAAATTGATCATATTTCTGTACACAGTCATTATTCCTTTGCCCCTACAAATTTGTTTTGTTCTCTAACATAATTTTGAACTTAATGTATTATTTTATCAATGGTTTTATTTCATATGCTCAGAATTACAGTGGTGAATTTTACTGTTATTCCCTCCTTGCCCAGCAAATAATGCCGTTATTTCAGAATGAAAAATATAATTTAATGCCATAAATTACTGATTATGGGTGAGTGGATTATCTGGACTGTTGGTTAAGGAGGGCCTGACTTTCCTTTAAAAATGTCAGACACGCCAGCAACAACAAAATGCTAGAGTGTGTATGGAGAAAGTGATGATCATGCCCACTGGAGTTTGGCCTCACTCTGCCAAACTTAAGGTTTGAAGCTCTCCCCATTGTTCACATGTATCTAAGTGCAAATCTGTTCAAAAGGGAGCATACTGAACATGCTCTCTAGCCTGATTAACATACACTTTTTTACAATACCAGGTTTTTATTTATCTGGGTTATCTGAACTCAAAGTCAGTGAGAGGTCATGATACTATGTAACATTAACTTTTTTTTTAGTTAGAAATTGGTATGAATAATTCCATCAGGTGACTACAGTGAACTGAATAGGTAATCAATAGAATTATGATCATGATTTTGGGGTAAGAAGGGGAAATAGGAAAATATACTGAAAAACAAAGGTTGTCTTCTGATGGGGTCAGTGCTTGACAAAACAAACAGAAGTGTTAGTACTCCAGATTCTTTTAGTTGAGTGTGCCTGAGTATTTTACTTCATGTTAAATCAATGTATTCAAATTACTTGGGAGTCAAGAAGTTCATCACTGTAAATATAGTGTTGGCACTGACATGAGAAGTGCTTAAGTACAAAGGATGCTTTTTAGTTGTACATTCTTTCTTTTCTATAGTAAAAACCAAAGGAAACAACTCATACAGAGAGAGGATCAGCAGAAAATACTCATTCCTTAAATAGAATTGGCACCTAGATCTTAAAATATTAATAGTTTTCATCTATCTGTCTAGCTAGCTAAATATAGGTGCATCCTCTTTACCATAAATTCAAATCCAAAATCAGTTTTTCCACATCACTGAAATATTCTTTGTTCTGTTTAAAATATTTTAAAACACTATTTTCACTCATTCAAATTATTTATATTATATAATTTATGACTATATGAAATAATAATATTTAGTATTAAATGCTTACCCATCATCATAACTGCCTTTAAAAGCAAGAATAATTTTTAAGAAAATCTGCATAGTAATAAGTAACTTGCTGTACGTACAAGAACCAAATTACTGAAGCATGAAGCACCTTTAGAGATCATTATTAGGGATTATGGACTAGTTTGACAAGCAACAGGCCAGTGGCATACTTCATTACTTGTCAAAATGGTCTGTAATCCCAATTAAGGCCTCCTCTGATATGCATCAAGGATATGAGCTGGCTGATATGCATCAAGGTTGTGGCCAAGGTTCTGTTGACACTTAAAATCCTCCCTGTTTTTTGTTGCATCTTTTGCTTAGTGATTTCAACTGCATATCTATGATGATTCTGAAAATAAGTAGAATTGAGCTAGAGAGGGGAAAGCATTTAGCCATCTCATGTATGTGCATTGAGTCATTTCTGCTGTAACTAGATTTTCAGTCAAACTTTCTTTTCATTGGCTTTGTGGACTTCAATTTGATTGCTTTTATTCACCACAGATTCAGTTTTATTTAAAAAAATTCTTTACTTTTTACACTTTTAATTCATAAGACAACTGTCCAAATAAGGGAATGATCCCTCAAAGCATTAGTAAGCACTGGTAAAATTTCCAAATGTGTCCAAGTCCTACTGACTTCTCAGTTCCTGAATTTCTTTGATACATTTGAAAATCATGCAATATAGATGTAACTTCAAGCATGTAATTCATCAGCTTTAAATTATGCATATGGTTAAGTGTTTATTGACTCTCATAACTGCAGAGCTTCTATGCTGTCCAGTGCCCTTCTGGTTGCAAAGATTTCACTCAGGGCTCTTTCTATCAAACACCTGCACTTTTGATCTCATCTATTTTGGGATGAGTGCGTTCATTAGTATAATTGTCAGATGTCTGTAAATACTTTGTAGACGCTCTGTGTTGTTACCTGTGTAGAGGAAGGGAACGTTTATGTCCTTCTTGAGGGGCTGCAGATCATTGCAGTGTAGGTCTGCAGTGAACACACCTGTGTCACCAGGTTAAAATATGGAATTGAAATTCTCTGCAAAGTGCATTGACGAAGAACTGCAAGCTGTGTAGAATTTAAAATTCAGGTTTTAACACCCCTCACCTTTTTTTGGCTACTATAGTATGTTAACTGCTTCTCCACCAAGTTCAATTGTACATTTACTAGTATGTTCTTCGATTTTATGCATTTGGACTTTGTTAGCATGAAGTGAAGTAATCATGATACCGAGTAAGTATGGTCTGTTGAACTGGAAAAGCTGTTTTCATCAAGCCTATATGCATTTTGCGGTTTTAAGTCTTAGAGAGAACTAACTTTGCATTCTCTTGGGCTGTATATATTTAAAGCTGCATCTAATAATCATCTTTTGGGCTTGATTCAGAGTTCAGTGAAGTCTAATGGGGTTGGGATCAGGTCCTTCATGCATATTTCTTAATTGCTGGTGCCTCTGTTACCAAAATATTTCCATTTCCATGGTATCAAAAGCAAGTGTTATGTTGGAAACTACTGTATGAATTCAAACTCATGTCCTTTCATTGATTTGGAAAATGAATGCAGATTAATGCCATTGTTCTTTTCCGTTTAAAGCTGAAAATAGAAAAATCTTAAATGAAGAAGAGGTTGAGAAGTGTCTCATAAAACTTTTGGAAATTGATAATGATGGACTTAAAGTTGCTGCTTCCCAAGCAATTTCTGCCATGTGTGAAAATTTAGCTAGCAAACGTGCATTTGGACTCCAGGGTAAGTAAGGTGGGAAAGGATGAGCTGAGAATCTGTGCTTTTCCTTTTTATAAGGAACATATTATAATTTTGCAATTGCCATGGTTTATTTAAAGGTTCATGTATACAATTATTTCTTTCAAAGGGGTTCCCCAGCTAGTACAGTTGCTAAGCAGTGACAATGAAGAGGTAAAAGAAGCTGCAGTGACAGCATTAGCTAATTTGACAGCAGCCAGTCCTAGTAATGTCAGGTGAGTGTGCAATAATTGAGTTGTTAGTTAAAACACTAATCTGAACACAAGTGGTAATGTTTTGATATTTAAAGAATGCCTCATCTCAGTCCTCATCCCACAAGGCAGGTCTGTTGGAATTTGACTAAGGCACTTTTTGGTGCTTATGAGTCATCTTGGGATAGGTTGGTTCTCATCTGGGTTACAATAGTTACACTATCTCTACTAACCTTTGCTTCACAAGAAAAGATATGAAGCAGATGTAATGAGAGCAAAGTTATACATCATGTTTTGAAGAAAACCTAGGAGGAAAATATGCCTCATAATCTAAGACATTCAATGTGGGATATTTTTTGAAAATTCAGAATCAGTAAGGTATACTTTAAAATTCGATGGTGCGTGCAACTTTTTTGACTGGTTTAAACCCGATCTTAGAGGGAGATAGCACTTGGATATTCTCATTATTGGCATTGCCTTTCTGTTTTTATTGTCCCACAGTAGAGAGTGCTCACAGTGCATTCTCTGAAAGAAATGAAGTGTAACTTCAGTGTCCAAAATAACTAACAAGGGGTGGTTAGCTGACTGTAAGTTCCAAGATAATTGTATCAACTAAATTCTACTGTCAGTCACAGAGTTCTGTTATCCCAACTCTATTAAAAGTTCTGTTCAGGGAAAAGAAACAGAACAGTCTGATGTATATGAGCAGTCACATGTAACTAACAAACCATAAAATAAAATTCCTTAAAAGTTTCCTGGAATATACTCAAGGAAGTTGTAATCCTCTCACAGCCATTCTTTGAAGTGAAAAAGTAAAACAACTCACCAAATAAATTATTTGTTTCAATTTATTGATTCAGCTCTAATGGTCACCAGTATTCACTTAATGTTACCAGATGGAGCCATAATTTGACACAAGAGAATAATATTCTGTTCTCAGATTCACATAGTAGATTTTTTTTGTCTGATATTCTGCTCTCCTCATGTGCAAGACTCTTCAGTTGGTGTCAGTGGGAGTCATACACACATGAAAAGAGCACAGCGCTGGAGTCTGGGGGTCAAACTTTCAGCTCCACTACAGCTGGTTTTCCTAGCGCAGCCTTTTGAGGTTTTACATTGTGAAAAGGGAATCTCTGGAGAGTTTTGAGTTGGTCTAGCAGCTTGTGCCAACTCATTCAGTTTCTTTTGCCAGGGAGATAGTCGGAACATTGTTTAGCTCAACTGCTAGAACAATTCTCTGAGACCTCAGGCAGGGAAATAGCTGTCTCTGATCCTCTGCATTATAATGGAGTTCGTATTTGTTTCTTGCTGGGCAGAGTCAGGAAATTGTAAAGGTGGCTTGCATACACTTCTCTTTGCAGTCTTCCTCCGAGTACAATATGGAAGCACCAGATAATCTAATCACAGGTCTTCTGTGAAAATCAGGAAGCAATAATTTACATTAAATATGTCTATTGGATGAATGCCATGCGACTATATAATTACTTCAAAGCTTCATTTCTAAATCAAAACCATTAATAAGTCATAGAGGGGTCCAAGTGTGACTAGGATCTATAAATGAATGTATGGAGTTGAACCCTCAGCTGATACAAATTGATACAGTTCCAGCTCACTGACTATCTGGTCCATATTTATTTTACATTCACATAATAGGAAAAAAAAATTATTTGGAGAAAATGCATTCCAGGTTGATTTACCATAATCATATTTTGTTCTGGAATATTTTGTGTCTGTGTCTTGTAAACCACTGAAAATAAGTGTATATATACTTATACTGCTGATACACTTTTATACTTGTGACTTTGTAATTGTGTTGACAATATTCTAGTCCCAAATGAGACTAATGAGACTAGTGCCCTTTTATTGGTTATATATTAGATTCTTGTTATAAACCCTTCAAGAAAATTAAATCATAGAGCTAGTAGTAGCAGGTAGACCTTATGTAGCAAGAACAAAATGGCTACAGTGAAGGGAAAGGCTGTTTACTATAAATGTGGTCACTTTTTACCAGCCAGACAAAAATTCAATCTTGTTGAAGTCCTATACATGTGTTCTGTCATATTTCATTTCGTGAACTGTTTTGCATGTATTATATTGATAGAAGGTTGTGTACCTTGCCCTTTCATTTTATACGGTATGCATTACAGAACGTAAACAATGCACAAGACACTACTATTTTTGCTGGGGATTTGTTGTTCTTGTTCGCATTATTTGTTCAAGAAGTGTTGTCTGCTTTTCCTATGATATGAAAAGAAATACAAGTTAAATCAAATTGTATAATTAAGGCTCCCACAATGGCTAGCTCATAAGGATAAAGGTCTTCCATTGATTAATAACACAAGAACGGCATAGGCAATGGGCAGTACTACTCCCCACTAATGTATATTAACCTTGACCTTTAGGTGCTTCCCCACAGCAATGAAAGGCTGGTTCTATACCCTTACCCAATCAATCCTTTGTTTCTCAACTGAGACAGCTAATAAAGGTGTCAAATATGGTGGAGGTTTTGTAATTAGAACACCTGTTCACGATGAACGGGACAGAGACCAGCTTGTCATTTCACACAAGTCCCCAAGCAACCATGATTTGGCAAAAATAAATATCTTAATGAATGACTCTGGCTCCTGTAGCGTTTTTAACCAAAAATCTAGAGCAGAAGAGAACATGAATCTCACACCAACCATTTTGAATTTTCAGGTTTACTGGGAAAGATGGATTTTCAATATGATCCCTACCAAAGGACATAAAAATAATGAAAATTACTTTTAAAATATTTCAGCATTTAAGCCTTTGCTGCATAGCTGACATTGTGTCATGCTTCAGTAGCACATAGAAAAAAAGTATGGTGGTCAAATGCCTCATTAGTTTGCAGATTGACACCCCAGATGATGCTTTTATCAGAATTCTATCATAAAGTAATAACAGATTTTTAATGCTGCTTTATAGTGATGATAAGTTCTTTGTAAACTTGTTAATAATTCAGCTAAATAAAAATAAAATTGCAAAGCATACCGCAGTTTAAAATCCCATGTACTTATTCTTACACAATAAAGGAATTATTTTGGGATGTGACTATGTGTATAGATCTGAGGCTATCCTTGATGTATGTGTCAGAATTTGCTTCTGTGGCTCTCCTTCTGGGAAGAACAGAATTATATTCAGCTGGGTATTTGCATCCACTTCATGTTTTTTAATCCAGAACACTAACTTGCTTTATTGAAAACTGCTTAGTGTATTTGGGCAGCGTAATTCCATTGTAAAGAATCTGTGAAATCGGTGCATTTTTGATGTGTCCAAGCATCAGGAAATGTGGGCACGGTCCCTTCAATAATGTACGTTATGCACAAATTGAAAAATTACACAGAAACAGAGAAACAGCAGTGCCATCTATTGGGCAGAAAAATAAATTATTCTGTGCTATGCAACAAACTACAGAACCAACGTTTTCCTTCAGCCTCTGCCTATTTTTTCACGTTTAAAATATAATCAATTACTTTTGCTTTTCCTGTACTTAAGATGAACTGATTGTGTTAAATACGATATTAGTTAGAAGTAATACACAGAAATAAGATCTCAAGCGTACCAGTTAGACATTAATCTGACCAGCTCTTTTCTTCAGTCCTGTCGTAGCACAAATGCCATTTCTAATAGCTGTCTTCATAAATTTGACAGTGTCTGAATTCTGGGCACCTAATGGAGTTACCGCTTAAGAAAAACATATGCTATGAAATTCAGAGCTTTGTACTGGACATGAAAACTAATTAACAGCTTCAATAATATTTGTCTTAAATTGTTTATTTTAAGTGCAAAATTTATAGCATTCAGTTATAGTTTGGTCTGGGGGAAGAAGCAAAGGGATGGGTTTTGTTCAGCTGTACTAAGGGCTACAGGAAATTGTGGTTCATGACAGACATGATCTGGAAGAATATTTCTCCTGGGTTTTATAATTATTGTCATGTTACATATTTCTGAGTATTATATCTGCATTCAAGTCAGTAAAGTATCATCCCAAAAATTACAGAGTCAGCAAGCTTGATGTTATTTAATTTTCCAATTCTTGAATTTTTCACAAGAATCAGTGGACCTATTCACATTAGCAAAATTATGTCCATATAGGCAGTTAAAGGCGTTATTACAGCATCTGAATGTGTGCTTTCTCATATGCATCAAGCTTTCCAAGATCTTGGAGTAGGTTGGGGATAGGAAGGTAGGTTGGGAACTCACTGGTTACAGGCAGTGCCCAGTGAGGAGTAAGGAAGTTGTTCCCTTGACTTCAGTGGGTGTTTCATCTATTCCAAACTGAAATTCATATACTGATCTAATTACTTCAGTCATTAGATCCTCAGTCCGTTCCATGTGGATAATGCTCACCTGTAGTGAGAGTCTCTCACCTGCTTAAACAGACATGTTCAGTATCCACAGCGGATTTGATAGGTTTTGCGACAAGTATGGCTGTAAAAGAATTAATTTAAAGAATGTTCGGGTTTTGTACATTTCAAATTTTGTTATTACCATTAGGAAGTAATTATTATTACTATTTGGTAATAATATCACTAGGTAGTAATATTCCCTATTAGAAAATTGGAAACTTAATCACAGCTTTTATCTTTCAAGACTGTAGATGGAACCTAATTCACATAATGGATCAATATTGAAGCATTGGTATTAAGTAAGATAATACACTTACATGAATATGTATTAACTTATGAGAACAGGAACAAAAATTTCTAGTATATGAGAAGTACATTTAAGGACATTTCATAGGTTTTGTCTTTTTTATGGTTTAGTAGTTCTTCTTGATAACGTAAGTTTGTGTTTCTGAAAGAGGGAATCAACAATAGAATGCCACTAGCTGTATTGTGTAAAGGTAGTATGTCTTAATACTGACCCCTAGTGACAGAATTGCATTTTTGAGCGACTGTTGTGCCAGATAAAGAGATTTTGGTGGGTTTTGTGGCTTTATTTTTTACTGTAGCGCCCATTCTGCTACACCCTCTGCAAATACAACCCCTTAACTCATGCCATGAACAAATTCCTGTTTTGACTTTGTCTTACTGTATATCCATGTGATGGGTGTTTTCTAAAGAAAAAAGACAACAAAGTCACTACCAACAAGCTCACAGGCTTTTCCTTACAACTTACGTGTTGACTTCCATTGAAAACTGCAAAACGTTCTATGGTAGAAAAGCTGAATCAAAGCCTAATGCTGGGATCTTGTTGAGAAACGGGTTCCCACTGTGACTTTAACATCACATCAGATGACTGAGACGCAAGCCATGGGCAGTACCCTAAGTCATGCTCTGCTGGCAGGTGCAACGTGTTTCGCTCAGCCAGCTGCTGGTTTTCTCTCTTAGGTTTGTGAAGGTGTAGGTAGATGGAAACGTCCTTCTATAGACTCAGACACTGTGACTGCATTTTGTTCCCAGCACAGGTCTTGCAGCAAAAAAATTTGTTATGCATTTTCCTCTTTGTTTGTTTTTAAACTCTTGCTGTGGTGGTTTAGCAATACTTGGCAACAACACAAATATCAGTGTAATCAACATTCTTCTCAACACAAATCCAAAACATAGCCCCATAGTAGCTACTATGAAGAAAATTAACTCTATCCTAGCCAAAACCAGCACAGTTCCCTATCAGGGGTTATTCTGAAGACAGAGACCAGTGCAGAGCATTCATCTCTAACACAAATCTCCTATCACAGCATCCTAAGGTGTATGAGTACCTAAGTGTATCCAAAACAGTTTCAGACAGAAAACAGAACACTTCTAAATTGGGATAACGGTAACTATATAGAAATTTTACCTCTTACAGATATAGCAAAACCTTCTGGGCTGTTTGTACTCTCCTACCTTCAAAGCCTTGCAGAGTGATCACTATCTTAGCTGTGGAAGGCTGGAATTTCACTCAGATCATGTGTAGTCTCACCTGTAAATTCCTATGGTATATTTCTGAGGGATCAGGTAAAACTTTTTTCTTCCTGGATGGTGACTCCTAAGCCTGGGAGAGAAAACTCTGTTGTATGTAGTGGCACAAGTTCAATGACTGCTTTTGTGTGTGTATCCCTACAGTTCAGTGACATGCATCGAGATGAATTATGTATTTCATAAAAGTGGCAAGGGTTATTTTACATTTGTGTAAATTTCAGACAAATGTATTGGTGCTTTTGCATGCACATTTTCCTTGTAGTGTATTTCTAAATTAAATGCAAATTATAAGTATATGGTTTAACTTACTTTAGTATAGCGTGAAGTTATTTATTTTAAGTGTATGTAAGGGAATTGCGGGTTTGCGGCTGATCATGCAAACTTAATTCCGTCCTGCTGTGAATTTAACCTGTGCGCTGGCTGTGGCATGTTGTTTAATTGGACTGTCATACACACAAGGGGATAAAAATAAGCTTTCACAAGTAACTTTGGACATTTTTGCTTGCAACTTCACTTATTTTGTCTTAACATAGTGGCATATGTGTACTTTCTTAGAGATTTAGTTTTAAGAGAAAAAAATAAAAGCGTTAAGTTTCTCCACTCTGAATCATCATAAGATCTTGAACCTTTAGCAAGGCAAAAGAGGTTGCTGCCATTTGAGATAAGTTCACAGGTGTATAGGAAAGACTTAGCCATAGGTGAAAGATGGGTTAAGTTTCACAGTTCCAGGACTATTTGTAGAGAGACTGACTTGGCACAGGTTTTTTTGTCCTTCCTCAGCTTCCAGAGATTAAGAGGAGCCACTGTCTCCTCTATCCCTGTGTTCAGATGACTGGTTGTGGGTATCCTGCTTTGGCTCTTTCTTTTACTTCCACTACACTTCCACGGAGGCTGCTCTGGCAACTCCTGAATGTTCCCTGTTATTTTGCTTTTGTAACAATGTGGATTCCAGACTCTCAACATCAGTGCTGAATTAGTGATTTTTGCATGCACTACTTCTTGAATCAGAAAAAAAGAGAAAGGGGGATATTGTCTTTTTCATGAGCTTATCCTGGCTGAAGCTACATGGGATCTTTAAGGGAAAAAAAGGGTTCTATTGCTGAATTCCAAGCCTTTCTCATATTAGTGGAAGTGTCAGAAATTCTTCATAAAGGTTGCAAATAATATTATAATTGAAAGGCTCAGATACCACGAATAGATAATTCATTACCAATGCCCCTGTAATATTTCAGATTAGGTATACGACAATTTTAGAACTGAGATCTATGTACCTTTGTCAGATGGGTTCAATGACAGACATTATATCTCGGTAATGTATCGCTGAATGAGTCCGGTATTACAGTCACTGTTAATCCAGACAGTTTAAGGTTTTATTGCTGCCAGACCATGAGGTTTATTGAGTCGGGGGTTTGTTGATGTTTTAACAAGAGACTTGTCATTAAAAAATAGGAATAGAATGTTCAGTAGGATAAAATGAAAGATGAAATGGTTTGTTGCTATCATCAATATTTTTATTGTAGCACAAAGGGTCCCCGAGTTGTAGATCAGAGTCTGTTGTGCTAGATTCCCTTACTCAGAATAAACATACCGACATTAATTTCCCTTGTATAGTGAAGAAAATGGAAGCAATATTAGTCTTTAAATAAAATCGGATTGACTATATACAATAGTCAGTTGCTTTGAAAATAATTAAATCACAAAGTGAAATTTTGGTAAATGCAGAAGACATTGGATGTGATTATTCTGATGGCATAACAAGACAAATGAAGAATACTAATACATTTAAGGGATAAAAAGCAAGCTATTTCTTGAGGTTTTTCAAACTTCTGGTTATGATATTATTTTCAATCAAAAATTACGTAATAAGCTGGATCAAAAATGCCTTGTCTGGAAAAGAAGTAATGCGATTTAACACAGATAGAGTTGATTTTAAAAAATGTGTGTGTAATTAGATGCATAATTCTTATGCATAATTTACATGCAATTATGTATGAAAATGAGATATGCACAGGCATAAATGGCTAGCTAAGCACCTCACACACAATCACAGTAATTTTGCACAGAGATTAAACATGCAGTTGCAAATACATTTGGAAAATGAAGTCCATAAGGAGTCCAATGGCCTTTGTGAGGAGGAAAAATCTGATTCTTTTCTGAACAGAAATTGTGTTAAATCCTCAGTCTGAAGGGGGGAAGTAAACAGCATATGAGTGAATAAAAATAGAATTGAATATGAACCAGTTTGTTTAGTTGTGGTAGAAGAGGCTAAACCAAACATACTTTACCATTTTTATGAAGTGTCAGTCTCACTAGCGTACATGAGGCATAATCCAGAGTAAAAGTGGTGTGAAGCTGCACCACTGCTCTTCCCCTCTATCTCCCCTGCATAGGAGGTTGCTTTGGTCAGGGCTTTGGACAGCAGTCTCAGTGGTTTCTGTTGGCTCTTTGAACACTGTTAGTCACTTTCTCCATTCTCCTGAACCTTCTCTTCAAGAGGAAAAGCTGGCAGGACCCTTCCCTGTGTACAAAGGAAGTAAATAATCCATTATCTTTCTTGCCATGGCTAAGAGACTTGGTCAGGGACCAGAGATGTTATGCTTGGTGTGATGCCAACACAGAGGTGGTCCTTGACCCAGAGAGCTTACAGTCCTAAAAATAAAATTAAAGAAAAAAAAACCCACAGAGTTTTGGTCCCTTTTTTACTAATGATTGTTTTCACAACACTCTACTAATGTCTGAGCTTTCCTATTGCACCCCAGACAACTAAAGCAATGAAGTGTTCGGTTCAGTGAAATACTTGTGCATCTCCAAACTGTTTGAAAAAAAAAAAAAAATATTGGATTGTAATCCATTTTGGCAATTATTTTATTGTCATCTTTTAATTCTGTTTTGCATTTTAAAAACAAAAATCTGTTTTTCTCAAAGTCTTCAGCATTTATTCTTTGAGTGATCTTTTAGAGACTTTTCAAGAAAATCTCTTCATAACTTACTTGTTTAAATGTATATTTAAAATTAATAATTTAAATTAAATGTTTACTATTTGACCTTTTAATGTTTGCTTTTCCAATGGCATGTGAGAAGAAATTTTAGCTATTCATGAATACAGTAATTTGAATTCAGTTTTAATCAGAATTTTGCTGTTTCACTATGGGGCACAGCTGAGGTCAGTGGGGCACCTGAACTGTGTATACCCTGGTTAAGGTAAATACCTAGCACTGTTAGGTTAGGCACTCTAGTGATCATAACCATGTGATTATAAATCATAACATTTTAATTATTATAACTTTAATTAGAGCTATGTAATTTTTACACCTATCTTCTCTGTTTTTTCTTGTTTGTTTGTAACTCATATAGTCAGCTTCTATATTTCAAAAAAATCACAGTGCAAACAGAGTATACTTTTTTCCCCCCTTGTCACTGTCTACTTCCATTTTCCCTCATTTTTTCTCTCCATGATTAGTGTATTTGATGTATTCTGAATCTTTACACAACATGGAGGAAAAAAAAAGGTGTGGTTGCGTACAATTTACTCCTTTTTCACATCAAAAAGTGTGTACTACTTTTTAGCTAAACCAAGGCTCCCATTTTCCTTGAGGATGCAGTCCTGCTGA
>NW_010258532.1:38940-54979 GCF_000690775.1 Eurypyga helias
ACTGATGAAGTGTGCCATCGCAGTGGGATGTGTCTGAGGCAGAGTGTGTTCTGCAGGCAGGGAGAGAGGCTGCTGCTGACCTACAGTAGGCAGAGACAATGCTGGTAAAAGCTTCTTCTGACTTGTTTCTTTGTAATAAAAAAACCCTAAATAGTGTGTATCTCTGCCCACGATGGAAGGCGATGAGGACCTCCATACTTAGATCTTAATGCTGTAGTATTTTATCACCCTAAAAACTTAAGCATGTTCATTCTTTCAGCTCCCTGCGGCGGTCATGCACTGCTGTCTCTTCATCAGCCGGAGCTCCGCAGCCCAGGGTGACAGCGCTATTTCTGTGTTCTCCAAGGGCTGTGGGGTAGGAATGAGTTAAACTACAGACTCTTCCTTCTTCCCTCATAGCCTCTTCTGTACACATCTGTTGTCAGGACACAGCATTGCCCTCAGGTGTTTGCGCCTTCTTAAAATCTTATTCTCAAAGGTATTGGTTACCTTCAACTCTCGTTACCTGCTGTTGTTACTTCTGACATGAATTCTTTTTGCCTTGTGATCCACTGTGCTGCTTGATTGAACCACATGCATGAAACTGTGATTCAGAATGAATCTGCGCAGAAGTAGAATGCAGGACTGAAATAAATATGTATGATCTTCTAAATCAGTGGTTCTCAACCTTTTTGAAGTTGAGTGGCACTTGAGAAAATTGGCTGTGCTCTGTACCTCGCTGAGGTCAAGTCTGAACACACGAGGAGCTGTCACCTTGCTCTTTTGTCAAGTACTTGTGTACTTGCTGGCTTTATGGAAATTATAGAAAATCTGCTTATAATGTGGTTGGCTACGTCATTCAGTTCCATATATCATCCTGGAATCAGTCTGTTAGGGTGTATATGTTTATTAAGATTTCTTATGGGACAATACATGTGTTACTGGGTGTAGTATAGGAATAGTAAGTCCTATGCGTACTGCAGAAGTGTTGGATATACTACACCTGTGAGATGCAGTGATGCATTTCATGAGCAGGGACTCTGTCCCATAAATCCTGGAATTTCTGTGTATCCATTGTACAGGAAAAAGTGTTTGCTTTTGTGGTTTGGGGTTTTTTTCCTGGATAAGGTATGTGTGCATATACTGTGTAATGCTGTAAATCTGATAGCTTATGGCCATGCCTTACTGTGCAGGGCTGTGTGCACGTATGGTGAGTCTCTCCCACACTTTGCCAGCAGGTACATGACATCATTTTTACACGTGCTATGAATGTGATGGTTTCTGGAAAACTTGTGGCGATCCTTACATGTGCAATCAACATGTCCAGGACTTTTTCATATACAGCAGCTTGAGTAGAGCTACAGCACTTCTGAAGCTGGAAATCTGGACACAATTTTCATGTGGAAGGAAAAAGAATATTAACCAGAGAACCTAGAAATACTGTGGCCTTACCTAAGTTAAGAAAAATAAAAAAAACCCAAAACAAACACACACACACAAAAAAACCCACAAAAAAAACCCCACTACAACCAAATAAAATATTTTCAGCTCTTCTTTATCTGATCAAGGAGAGAAGGAGGGGGAGGACACCCAGATAAGGGGAAATCCAGCTGGTTGAAGACACCCGAGGAGTGCAGTGCAGGACATCTGAAAACATGGGATTCTCTTCTGAACGGAGACTGAAGTGCTTGCATTAAAGTTATTGGTGTGCCAGGGGGATTAATTAGCCAACACCAAACTACCCTATACCTTTATGCTGCACCCAAGCTAATAACCCTACTCACCTTTGGTCCCTGGATTGCTGTCTTTTCCCTGTTTTTCCAAACTGGGGGGCTACTGCCTGCCAGCCTTCCTTACACCCATGGTCTAGCACTACCTGTGATCTGCCATGGCCTTATAGCTGAGGCAGAGATGATCAGACTAACAATTCCTGTTGGACTCTGCTGGTTCATTCCAGGTGTGCTCAGGAGTGTCAGCATTCCTCGCTCCGAAAATGTGGTTTGGAGATACTTGTGCTAAGATAAGTTCACAGTAAGATCTACATCGTGTTGCCCCTGTATTATAAAGCACAGATTGACATATTCTGCTTTCTGTCCTGTTTGCATAAGAGTGTGACCATCAGCATTCCTGAGGTTTTTTAGTTTTATCAATGCCTTGGCAGTCTTTGGATAGTATAACTGTTTCTTGTATATGCAATACTTCTTAGCTTGTGTTTATTTTGTAACTGTGCAAGTTACAAAAAAAAAAAAGGAGTTAGATTTTTGGTAAGATGCTGTTAAAGTAAGATTTTCACATCCAGATTTCTTTTATTAATGTGTTCGAGAAATTTAGCAAAACTTAGAAAAAAAAGTGTAGTCTTCTGTTGTTGAGGGGCTTAGATATATGGAGGTGGGAGATTGTTATGTTTTTGCTATAGACAAAATGTATGAAAATGGGGTATAAAAAGCAGTAGCAAGGAAAATTCAAATTGCCATCTGCGCATTTCCATTGCTAACAATGTTGCCAACTTTTGTTTAACAAACAGATGAACCCAGTGTAAAACTACTAAGAGCAGATAGTAAGTTGGACATATGCCTCAAATCATTTGATCAAATTTTATATACAAACTCAGAAGGAAGACAATTCAGTTTTTATAGTGTGATGGTTTATAATGACATTGGAAAAAAGACCATGGAAATGAATGTGAGCAAGAATAAAAAATGGTCCTAAAATAAAAAATGTCTTTTTTTCTTCTTCATTTTGCTAGTGCTGTTGCTGAGGCTGAAGGGATTGAGCCGCTAGTAAATACCCTGCATGCTGAGAGAGATGGAGCCATTGCTAGTGCTGCCACGGTGCTCACAAATCTGGCCACGCAAGAGCCATTCCGTGTAAATATTCAGAGCCGTGGTATTATGAGTGCACTCGCAGAACCATTGCGCTCGACTAACAGCCAAGTGCAAAGCAAAGCGGCATTTGCTGTGGCTGTGTTTGGTTGTGATGCTGATGCAAGAACTGAGGTAAAACTCTTCTTCAAGTTTGTGATTATTTGTAACATGTCTAGATCCCAAGGTTGGTGTTATACTTACCTGGGAGCTTTGTATTTGATATGTCTGTCCTGGAAGTCCCGGGTTTCTAGGTACTGATTTTTCACTTTCATCATAGGCTTGTTCAGCTGAATTTAGCTCCATTTGTCATGAGAACTTGGAAGGGTTTTAATTTTTATTTTTACTGATGGATTTGCTCACACCACGTTATTGTTTTACAGCTTTCCACTGGCTTCAATGAGCTTTAACTGGGGCTGTATCTTAATCCCCATGTTTATGAGCATTAAACACTAAGTTTTCTCTAAGCTGCAACTGTCAACTGTATTTTGAAGATGGGAATTTTTGTTCTCTTCACTCACCCTCAGTGTTGTCCTATTGCCCACTTTCAAGGCTGGGACAGCAATGTCTGATTCTGACTTTTATAAGGTACTGGCTGTACCTGGAGTAAATGTAATTCAAATATAATAAAATAAAATCTAAAATATAAATATATATAAAATATAATTAATCCCTTGATCAGTGACAGCCAGTAAGTTGAAATTTTCAGTTCAGCAATGGTCATAGTATTTTCATTTCATAAATAAGCATGATGCTGTGTGGGTTCATAGATCATAAGATTGGGATTTCTTATGGGTCAAGACTGTTAATTAGGACATGAATAAAGGGCATAGATAATTTATCTACCTCTTCCAGTGTCCTTAAAATGTCTTTCTTTTCAAAAACCCAAATGAGCAAAATTTCCTCCAGCTTGTATAGGAAAGACACTATAGCACACAAGAGAATAGGGTGTTAATAAGATTGTCATACATACAATACAGTACAAATTCAAATACATTGTGATGTAAATTAGTTGCTAGGAGGCAACAGAACACAGAAAAGGCTGTGTAACTCTCCGTGGCAGGGTTGGGTTGCATAGCCCCTTCAGTTTCCACACCGCAATCTAATAACTGAAAAGCCAGAGCCAGAAGGGATGCGTGCCTTGACCGCTCTGAAGCTCACTTCGGCTCCAGCCTATGCAGGGTTCCCAGAAGCAGAGAATCCCCATAAATGGCCTTTTTACCAGTCCAGCATAGCTTGTCTACAAGGCTTGAGTATTTCAGAAGGCGAATTTCACAGGCTGTTCTTGCTGGGACAGATGAAATATTTAAGTGGTAATGTTTTCGGGTTTTTTTATAGTTAAGAAATGCAGGTGGACTGGGACTACTTGTTGAATTGCTGCATTCTAAGACTGAAGAAGTCAGAAGAAACGCCTGTTGGGCTGTTATGGTCTGCGCAAATGATGAACTAACCGCTGTTGAACTATGCAGGCTAGGGTAAGTAGAAACAGAATCAAGGGACAGAGGGAAAAGTTTGATGAGAGAACTCCGTTCGATCTTTACATATTTATAGCAGAATAACAAAGTTAAGCTATACTTTCTGCTACGCAGAAACTACTTTTTCACCACAGATCTTACAGGTGAAATGGCATTGATTTTAAATAACAGAAATCTTAAGAAAAAATGCAGGCCTGAGGAGAGAACCATCTGGAATTATAAAAACATTTATTTTTTCTGTGATTGAATTAAGCTTTATATTGAAGGTGTGCTTGTATCAGTCAAAATTAGGACTGCAGTGCACCATCCATATGAAACTGAAATTAAGGTTTCAGGCTAAATTTAATATCTAGTAAATTATACTTATTACACACAGGCTAAATTTGGATTACAAACTCAGGTTAACTGCAAGTGTACTGAAGTGTCATGTAAAAGAGACTATATTTTACTTCTTCTTAGAAACTCCAAGTTCCACATATTAATAACTGAATTAGAAAAGCTGGTTTAAGTTATAAGAATTACAGCACAGGGCTCCTTATATGGGGTGACACTTTCAGTTATCGTTAAATCAAAATATATGTAATTGCCCTGCTCCCTCTGCTGGACACTTGTCTGATTACTGCACAGATACTTTAAATCCTGTGAGCAGGACGAGAATCTCAGAAATTTAGGTCTGGAGGGAACCTCAAAGGTGATATTATCCATGATCAAAGTAAAAATATTAAACTCCCTTTTGTTTTGAAGTCTTGTATCATTTTGTCACACATCTCTGAATTTCTCTCCTTTATTTATGCCATTTTGAAGTGCCATCTCCCACTCTGGATGAGGTACTTCAGCTGAGGTCATACCAGCATCAAATAAAGCTCAGTAATTATTTTCATTATCTCACATATAGCACTGTTCTTATTTAATCCTTTCTTTGTGACAGTATCTGAGTAAGACCCTAATTTATGTGTCCTTCCGGTTTGACAGCGTATTATTGATAATAATACATTAAGCATAGTTTTTCAACCAGTCGGGCACCACTTCATATTATTTTCATGTAGATTTTCCTGGCTTGCTCGTGAGTATTCAAGTAGGAATATGTGAAGACTTATTAAATTCAAAACGTATCTCCAAGTCAACTCGTATCTCACATCTACTTCTTTTGCCTATACATTAAGTCAGTTTCCCTATCACAGAAAGGATTAGGTTGGCTTTACACGATTTATTCTTGACAAATACATAATGGCTATTTCTTACCATCTTATCTCTTGTTGCTGGCAAACTGTTTAATAATTTGATACGGCATCCTTGGCCACTGAAATTTGGCTGGATAATCTCTATTATTCCCTTGTTCTTTTTCAAATCTAAATACTGTCTTTGCCCTTTTCCTCTCTCCTGGCACCTAGCCTGTCCTCCCTGAATTTTCAAATATATTCCAGAGTCTGCTTTTGCCAATTCATACAGTAGTATGAGGGAAGTTTCCTCAGGCACTGATAACTTTGTCTCTTTAAACCTATTCAAGACATGTGAAGCCTACTGTTTCCACCTCCTTGTTAATATTACTGCCAGGCATTTGCTTGCAACCTTTTTGCGAAAACTGAAACAAAAAAGGCATCAGACACTTCAGTCTTTTCTGTGCCATCTGTTATGAGTTTTCTTCCCACACTGAGTAACAGGCCTACATTTTCCTCTCTGACTTGCAGCATATGAAACATTTATTTTTGTTTCAGTCCCTGAATAGTTGTATCTCACTTTGCCTGTGGGTCTTTTGGATTTTTCCCTTACTTTTTCTTCCCTGTTGGAAGTGTCAGTGTTTCCATTTCTGTATGAGTCCTTTTTTTGGCTTTTATGTCTTCACAGAATTTTTGGTGCAGCTGTATTTGTCCCTTTTTGGCTTGTCTTTACTCCACATGAGGATAATGTGCCATTGTGCCAGTAATGTCATCTGTCTTGGACACTGCTGTACTCATTAGGTTTTTCTTACTCATTTTCCCCTTTAAAATTCTTCCCTGCGTTACTGGCTGGTTACCTGACTTTGTTGCAGTATGATGTATGACAAATAGCCTCTACTGCTGTTCCACTATTTTCTCCCATGGCTCTCTTTTAAAGAGAAGGTTGTCATTTGCCTTACCAGAAACACTTGTTCTGTGGAATCCATCTGATGTACCTTCGGAAGTCTGCATTGTAAATGGCCATGGCTGAGGTCCCTGCGTAGTTCACAGAGAAACGGGCAGTCTAAACAGGGAGTTCGTTATTTTATTGGGTCTGGCTGGGATGGAGTTAATTTTCCCTGCAGCAGCCCTCACAGTGCTGTGCTTTGTGTTATTAGTAGCTAGAAAGGTGTTGATAACACACGGGTGTTTTGGCTGCTGCTGAGCAGTGCTGGCACAGCATTCAGATTGTCTCTCCAACATTGCCCCCTCACCTGTAGGTTGGGGGTGGGCAAGATCTTGGGGGAGACATAGCCAGGGCAGCTGATCCAAACTGACGAAAGGTATATTCCACACCATGTGACATCTGCTCAGCGATAGAAGCTTAAGAGAAAGGAGGAGGAAGTGGGGGCATTTGTTATTTACAATGTTTGTCTTCTGGAGCAACGGCTACTGGAGCCCTGCATCCCGGGAAGTGGCTGGGCATCACTTGCTGATGGGAAGTAGAGGATAAATCTTTTGTTTTCCTTTGTTTCATAGAATCATGGAATGGTTTGAGTTGGAAGGGACCTTAAAGACCATCTAGTTCCAACCCGCCTGCCATGGGCAGGGACACCTTCCACTAGACCAGGTTGCTCCAAGCCTCATCCAGCCTGGCCTTGAAGACAGCCAGGGATGGGACATCCACAGCTTCTCTGGGCAACCTGTTCCAGTGCCTCACCACCCCCTCCATGAAGAACTTCTTCCTGATGTGTAATCTAAACCTCCCCACTTTCAATTTAAACCCGTTTCCTTGCATGGCCTTTGCTTTTGGTTTATTAAACTGCTTTTATCTTGACCAATAGGTTGGAGGTGGGGAGGTGGTGGTCCATCTTATTTTCTCCCTGCCCTGTCCTGCTGAGAAGGGGAGTGATAGAGCAGCTGGGTGGTCACCTGGTGTCCAGTCAAGGTCAACCCACTGCAATTTTATATATACATGAAATTGATTCCTTCGGATGCAAAGAATGTCTGCATGTGTGTATAGACATACACAGATATAAATTTGAATACACACTTGCACACACACACAAATATAACTCTCTCTTTCTTTCCTGTTGTTTTCACTCCTAAGCAGGTCCAAAACTGCACTATGTTATGTTCCCCTGATTCAGCTTCCTTTTTCTTCTTGGTGACCTTTTTCTAAGCTTCTCAGATCAGAAGTTATCAGTATGTGGGTTTCAGCACCAAAACCAGCTTAACAAATGAATTGCTGTCCTCCTGTGCTCCCGTGGGCTTGTTTCTACCTCTGTGCTGCGAAAATCCTGCACCTGGTGATGCTGACACAACTGTTTGTGTTTCCATGTTCACACATGTTTTGCAGATCTCTGCCAACTGTCCCTCCCCAAATACAGGAACAGTCCTAAACCAGAAGGACTCATGCATTGTGTAATGGAATCTGCAAATTGCATTGCAAGTTGGAGAGAGAGGGAGTTTCCCTGAACTGAATGATATGATCAGCCCTGAACATTATTCCTTTTACTCTGCTTTTACGTCCTTCTTTTCCTTAAGTTCTCTGTGGTACCTAACATCTTTCTGAAAAAGGTTGTAGCATCCTGTCAGCATTTATTTATGTAATTTTTTAACCACCTAAAGGAGAATTGCTTTTTGATTTTAAGCACTTCAAGGCATTTTCCTCCCCTAGAGAAAGAATTCTGTGCAGCACAGCCAGCTCCTTGCTGGCCCAGGGAGGTGGCATCACTTGGAAATTAATCTGTCTTGGCCCTGGCAACACTGAAAACTAACTCTAAATTGTATACTAAAAATTAATTGTTATTTAATGATGAATTGGCCTTTTGTGTTGTGTTTAACAGTGCTTTAGACATCCTAGAAGAAATTAATCTATCAACAAGGCGCAAAAATAGCTTTAGTGAAGCTGCTTTGGAAAAGCTACTTGATAACAATCTTTCCAAAAAGTACAGCCAGATGGGATATTTATCATCAAGTAACATCATTACTGATGGATTCTATGATTGTGGTCAGGTAAGCTACTTTAAATAAATAACTCTACTCAAAAGAGTAAAATTTTCTTCTTGATTTAGAAAATGTAAGAGTACTATAGTGAAAGCCAGAATCTGGCTGTATAAAATACTTGGTTTTCTTGTCCTGAAGTTTCCCAGCTTCTATACTACTTTATTTTTATTGTCTTCCTTCATGGATGAAATCTCATCATCATGCTATCCCCCAGCTGAGATCTTCTTCCCAATCCTATGGAAGCTGTACAGCTTATAGTTCCTTTCCCGATCCTTTCCCAGACCTGAGTTGTTCTGGTCTCTTTCCATCTTTCCCTGCAGTATACTCAATACTAACCTGACACTGAATGACCTATGGACTTTTTGTTTGTTTAGTTTTACATAAAGCGGGAGAGGGTTCATGTTTTCACCTTGGTCATGACCCTTTCTCTCAGAAAGCACTCTGTAAAGAACAACTCCACTATGTATCACTTGTTAGTGCTGTGTTCAGTTTAAATCTGAGAAGGACTTTTCAAAATGCCTAAATAAATTAGAAATACCAGTCACTGAAAATCAGTGAAACACCTGCTCCTAAAGCACTTGGTTGCTTTTGAAAATTCCACCGAAAGGCTTCAGAGACAGGAACATTTCCTTACTCTAAAACTGTTTGTAATAAGATAGTAACAATAACTACAAGTTAAATTATTTCTAAACAATCTTTCCTAACAAAATCAATGGAAAAAATGCAAATTAATAAGAAAAAAAATTCACATATTTTGAATGGCTTTATAAATTCTTATGTAAGTCTTCTATTAAAGATTGGGAATTTTAGATTACTCCTTAGGTTATCTTTTAAATATTTTTTCTCTTCATCTTTGACTGAAGAGACACCTTATCTTTTATTCTAATTGTCTTGCAGATAAAACCTGGAATGAAATTTTTATCTTTGGAGGAACTGACTATGCAAGAGCTTACTGACTGTCGGGCCATAATCTTCATTAATGCTAAACCACGAGAAGAGTGAGTCATGTTTAGTCTACCAACATTTATTCCAATAGCTCATCTTTTCCATCATTTCCACTCTTACCAGTACAAGATACATAGTGTATACATATGCACACATATATAAAATAGAGACATCTCAACCCAGTGCATCATGTCCTAGAAGGCAAGAGATTTGTGGTTTATAAAACAAGACTTTCGAAAATAACATTTTTTCCCTCTAGGCAGAAAAGATTCATTCAGTTGCTTTTTTTTTTTTTTACTCATTCATTTAACACTCTTCCTGATGGTGGGACACCCCCTGTTTTATTAGTTACAGCAAACCTTGTTGTCTGCCATAATAATTACATCATCTAAGCTGAATGTCAACATAGGACAATGAAACCTATGATTTCCATTCAGTTGCCTGAAATTTTAAGCACAGCATCCCAAGAGGCAGGACAAAGCCAAGCATCAAGCTTTCGGGTTGATAAAGAACCTGTGTCCGTTTCTTCTCTGTTTAACTTGAAGCCAGCCTAACAAATCTGCTTCGATTTGAATGCAGGAAGTTGGTATTGGGCTTGTTTAACTGAGAGTCATTTCCTGTAAACAGTCTTACAGATCAAAGAATGCTCTACCAATATTTTGCAAGTCCAAAACCTTCTTCTCTGTCAACACATCACGTATTTGGTTTACAGTATCATTAGCTTCCCTTTTAAGATTGTATGTGACCATAAAGATGTCTGAGAATATCTATGACAAATTAAATTTCCATGCTCTTTTTTGATCCCTAGAGTTGTCTTTAACTATCAGGTTTTCTTTCTTTCACTTTGATGCAGCTTCTTGCCTTTGCACCTTAGGAGCAGTCTCATTCCTCAGTTACTCTTGTGTCCATCATTTGGAATTCCATACTTCATTTTAGATCCCTGAATCAGCATCTGGTTTATTAGTGGTTATTTCTTCCACTTATGTACTTCCTATGAATATATTTACTGTCCTTTAAAATCAGAACTCCATTTTCATCATTTCACATGCAAATACTATCTCTGCAGATAATATGCAAAAATATCTTGTTCTCTTTCAGTGTCCTTGCAGTAGAGGAAAAGGCACAAGATTCATCTTATGAACAGACTATCTTGTCACCTATTTCAAGAAAAGGCAGTAGAGAAAAAGCAAGGTATTGTCTTAAGATTTACTTGTCAGTGTTCTGTTACTGCTCCCTAACATTAGAAACAGAATTCTGATTAAAAATAGTTATAGAAAATTTCCTAACAGATGACAAATGCTCAAATACCATGTTAAATCTATTCTCAGAGTCTTTCTTTCACCTCCTAATCGCAGTAATCTTCCTTTGCCTTTCTTAGTAATTATTTGTCCTCCCTCCTCATGCTGTATTTGAACATCTACCATTTATTTGGCTGTTTTTCCTTTCAACATCCCTAGGAAGCAGGGAAATGCTGTTATTTTACAGCTTGACAACCAAGACACATGGAAATTAGGGTAGAAGTTCTTTCTCTGTTTAGAACCTATTCCCACGAAAATGTCCTACCTGCATCTTTACTTCTAGTTTCAATTTCTTCCAGTGAAATTCCATAGATGACTAAAAGGTGAGAAGGGTGTTCTCAGAACTGTCCCAGTTTTGACAGCAACAAACCTAGTAATTCCTCGCTCTTGCAGGGCTCCCTCAGCTCTGCACCATATGCCAGGTACAGTCCTGCAGTCGCTTCTGTGGAACTGCTCAGGTGGGCATGTCTGCTCATAGCAAATAGGTCAGAATCTCTAACCTTGTTGTGGGAAATTAATTTGCTTCTTTTAAAGAGAGAGGACCTGAGCCTGTCCCTCCCAGATAGCTGATCACATGATATTTGGGGTTTAGCAGTCTCGTTCTGGTTCATTGTAGCTGTTCACTAACGAAGGGGCCTAATGAACAAAGCTGAACTTGAGCTGTTAGGGCAGTTATCTGAGAGAGTCGAGAGCAAAGTTGTAGTCTCTGTCTTGATGGCTTTTAGTATAAAATTCTTAACCCTTAGTTTGTTCCCATGGAAGAAAGATGAACCATGGCCTCCCCCCTGAAACAGTAAGTTTATGTGAAATAGCAGCGCAGTCGTGACCACAACAGTGCCTTTCAGAGAAGGCAAGTGTGCATGCCCAATTCCAGGGGAATGTTCAGCATTCCAAAACCAGCCCAAATAGAGCCTCCTTGCCATCAATGTGATGGTGCCTCGGCCTTGATAGGAATGGGATGTAACCTACAACTTTCCTTGGGTTTGTTAGCCAACTTAGTGAGCTGACCTTTCCTTATGTTGGTTTCTGTGGGTCCCAGTCCTGACTTCCTAGTTTTACTTATTTTATGGTATAGGGGACCCTGGCCATGCCTTAGGGGTGTTCATGGTAGTCAGTGGTGGGCATTACAAAATGCTGAATGCTGCAGGGTTTGAAAAAAAGGGAGAGATGGAGTGTCTGTTGTAGAAACTGAGGTAATATGCAATTTTTATTATGGAGCTCATCCGTGGACTGTGATATGCTACTGTCTGTACAGGCATTTAGTTGATAGAGATAATGGTTGATTACTTAGACTGCTTATATATTTCTTTGTCTGTATGTATCCGTGTGTGCTTGAGACATGAAATCAAGAGAAAATTGGAATGTGCTTTTTGATCTCAATAGTTCAATGGTATCCCCAATGGAGGAAAAGCATGAGTCGTCTGGACAACGGTCTTCACTGAGCAAAAGCAGCACTAGAGAAAAAGGCTTAAGGTATTATACTTTGAATTGTATGTGTATCAGTTTGTTTACAACTGACATGCAAGTTGTTGGCATATAATAGCTACTGACTGTGAAGGGTTGAGGTACTGCCTTAAATTGGGACCTGAATTATGGGATAAATCTGTCCAAAAGTTACTGTCTTACAAGGCAGACATTTACATTTGACTAGTTATTTGGACTGCAGGCACTTCTGGAATTCAGTTTAAATCAGCAGATACCTGAAACAGATCATATGAATCACATTGTGGAAGTTTCCTGATACAGAATGCAAAAGAGTAGATACTGCAACTTGAATGTCTTTGCAGGCCTATTCTAGTTCTGCTCATTTACTAGGTGCTCCTGATGCCCAGCATGCTCTGGTCGTGACCCACCAAGCGTATGCCAGTACTCAAAGGGAGCAGGAGGCAAGGGGAGATCCCCAGTTATGTTTGCTCTGCATCAGTGAGGGATTCCTTCATTTCAGAAGATGCTCTAGAGTCATAGACCATGTTGCATAGTCTCAAGCAGCTGTGCAGAGCTGAGACCTGTTCTGACAAGATAATATCTTTATTTTTTACAGTGTGAGATGAGGATACCCTTGGATAGTTGCTTTTTAATGTAATTTATGGCAGTTACACAGTAAATGACTGCTTCATACCAACCATAATACTTGAGGAAAACAAAAAAAAATTTCTTCAGGGAAAAAATAGTACCTGGCTCAATTTCCCATAGTAAACTTGCAGGGACGCAAAGACTTCTTTCTTTGCATATTAAATAATTGCTTTTGAATGTCATGGTCAAGTTGTATGATTTATAACCCCATTGTCATTCATTTTGAATACATAATTCATAGATCATTGCTATTATTAATTTGTAAGATATATGGGAGTTACTTGAAGGTCAGTATCTGACTCCAAGTCTCAAAGATGCTTAGACTTTTCCCTACCTATTTTTTCCCTTTGATCATGTGTTTCGGTTCATCGTTATTTTGCAAAGTACTACTGAACACAGTTTAAACCCATTGTTTTGAAAATGTGATACTGCTTTATATAAACCATAGTTGAAATCTAAGAGAAAGGGAAGTTCTAATTGTCTGCTGGAAGTGTTTGAATTAGATGTAGAGGAAGTGCCTAGTTGATAGTTTGACATATATTTGCATGGACAGAT
This sequence comes from Eurypyga helias, assembly GCF_000690775.1. Classification (NCBI taxonomy): domain Eukaryota; kingdom Metazoa; phylum Chordata; class Aves; order Eurypygiformes; family Eurypygidae; genus Eurypyga; species Eurypyga helias. The sequence continues at coordinate 52,272 of NW_010258532.1, forward strand.
AGCAGTGTTTTTGATCACACTGTTGCCTATCTGATATACACATTGACTGCGCTAAAAGATAATATTTAATGTAGACTGATAAATGTGCGTTTATCCCATGCTATGTTCCAGTACACCATTTAAGAAAATACTTTTCAGTGCTCATTTACTCCTTTTCTAAAGACAGCCAAGGCATTTTCTATGCAAAAAAATGGAAATAGGTGTCATGGCTGTCTTTTTGTGGTAGGATATTGTATTGGCTGTCTTCTTCCGCACACTGACTCTCTCTGGTGACTTATTGGACCTTTGTACTGAAGTTGCAACAGGAATCAGAAACAGCTTGGAGACTTTTAACTACCATGAGCTCTCCTTTGCAGTGTTCCTCTGCATTTGCAGCAAGTATGTGTCATGAGTAGTAAGACAGCTTTGGGAAAGGGGAGTGATTTTTTTCTGATGTCATAATTCCTACTGGCAAATAAAACAAGGTTGAAAAAGAGGATAGGAAAAAAATAGCAGAAGTCTACTGCAATGGTTACTGATTATTTTATAGCACTGAGCTGTAAGATAGCAACTTCACAGTTCCTTATGAAGTAAGTATTAGACAGACATGGTGAAATGAAGAGTTGAGGAGTAGGGCAGAGATGGGTGTGGAAGACAACCTTCTATCAGCCATTCCACCGAAGAACAGAACATAGTCGTACCTCAGAGAAATAAGAAGCAGCAAAAAAACCCAAACAAACCACTGCTGAAACCCATCCTTCTCAGGCCTTTTCTTCCTGAAAACTGGAAAGAAGAAGAATAAGAGTGACTCAAGAGTCATTTGAGTAGATAGGAAAAGGGAACAAATTTTCCTGCTATAGTACTATAATTTAGCAGTGTGCTTTTCTGAACATTAGTGAAAATGTAGTGTGTACAGTGAAAAAAGTCAGAAAAAACATCTCTCTCCTAAAATCTTCATCTGACAAACCATGTTGTAGTTTGTATAACGCCTGAAGTACATGGATTTGCAGCTACAGAGAGAATCACTTGGCATGTCCTGTCAAGGTTTCAGACGTCCTCTGGATACCACTCGTTCCTTTATTTGAAGTCCAGATCTCTATCGAGCAAAAGCTCATGGGAGTTCATTATTTTAATTCATGACCACATACAACCAAACTGTAACTGTCTAAAAATGTTTTCTGTCTACCCCCTAAAAACTTGTTGTTACTATTTTGTAGCTGTAGATAGGTGTCTTCTCCCCTAGATATTCCTTATATGGGAAAAGCATATTAGAGCCACAGACAGACATAAAATGAGAATTTACAGGAATATTAATGTGGAGGTAGTGTCATTTGGTTCCTAACCATGTCCTGAGGGCATGTGCTACAAATATTCTCTACAGCTTTGTAGATTTTGGACTATTCATTATTATGAGAAAAGATTTCCCCTACCTTTCCCCCAAAATCAGTTAGTTTGTCTAAAATGTCCAGTTGGAGAACTGCTGTATTAGAATTTGGACTTTGGAGATTACAGTATTCTCAATAAGTGTATATTGTTTTCTATGTAAGAAAAGGGAAAGGGAAAAAAGAAGAGGAAAAAATGAACGAAGTTACTCAGATTGTACATAAAGTCCAGGATGAAATAAATCTAGAAAATTCACGTTGGCTACCACCACCTGACTCCGTTTTACTGGATTACATTAATGATGCTTCCAGAACAATTCTACCACTAACTACTACCCGGGAACAAGTTGTGGCTCTTGCACAGTGAGTACTGAATTGTATTTCCATAAATAATGCAAAGAATGTGAATTGGTAAAATAACAGATTTCTCACCCGAGGGCAACTTTTCCATATTTGTTATTTTTTCCCATCCTTAATTGAAATCCAAATCAGCTTCGGTCTAGAATTTTGACATAATTTTAGATTTAAATCTTCTTGTTTCCAGTTTTGTTGTAATTCATTTAATTTCTTTAAAATATCACTTGCAACAAAAGGATACAAATTTTTCATTTTGAAAACATTCATATGGACAATTTCAGTTTTTTTCACACTTATCTATCTTTACTGATCCTTTCCAATGAACTCATCAGCTGCATATAGCATCTATATCATCAAGGAACAGGAGAGCCCCAGGTGCTGCAGAGCCTAAACACGCAGGCTAAATCCCTAGCCTAATACTGAGACCGTCACAACTTGTGTGTATCGCGTCTGTTCTTTCTCTTACCGTCTCTCTTGAGTGTTGGTTTGGAAATCCCTTGGGACAGAAACTCTCTTGTATTTCATTTTCCTATAGAGCCAAAAGAACGAGACATTTTTCTAGTGTAGTTTTTAGGTGCTGCTGTAATTAACATTCTGATGATTTCATAGTGCCAGAATATCGCAACGGTGCATGTATGGAGTATTGTTATCAATGTGTGATTCATTAGTTACACTGACTACTCAGCCTGAGCACCAATCACTGTCATCCCCAAGCAGTGTGTCTGCTTTCATCTTCTCCTTAGTTTAACCTTTACTCCCTTAGCGATTTCCTGGCTACCTTCCCAATCTGGAGAGCTTGGCATCAGGTCCCGCTGAGTTTCACAACATTTGTTCCTTCGACTAACTCTCATTTTTAATGAAGCGGTCTAACGTGATATGACGAATGCCTTTTCTGTTGATTGCAAAATTTGCCAGGACAGATATTCATCCTTAACTATCCAGCAACGTGTAAGTCATGCTGCCTTCCTCAAGGTGGAATCCGTAAAACAC
>NW_010258532.1:55007-88609 GCF_000690775.1 Eurypyga helias
ACGCCAGTGAAATACACGCCTCGCAGAGGCACAACCCAGCAAAACAATCACAGGAAATTTAAGTAGAATGTTTTCTGTGGGGATTTTTATGCGTATGTTCCATTTTAAGTGGCTGCCTGAATAGCGTGTGTTGAATAGGAAGGGGAGGAGGAGGCAGCTGCAGCGGCCTGGCAGCTTGAGCAGCATTTCTGCTGCGCTCCCAAAAAGGGGTAGGGGAGGGAACACGTGGTAGTGCTGGCTCTCTCCTTTTAAACAAACGCAGCCCATCTCTGTGCGCGGGCGAGAGCGGCGCGCGTGCATGTCTGCTCGAGAAGCTTTGCTCTCTTTACTGACGGCTGGCTGTAGGCACAGGCCTGTCCAGCAATTCCCAACTAGGAGATGCCATCCATGTCCAGCCTGCTCAGTGACAACTAACTCCCGGTACCCGTGCTGTTGCAACCAGTCCCTCCTCAGGCCCTAGGCTTTGAGAAATACGGCCTTTGGGGTTGCCCTGCATGGCAGAACCTGTTCACCATTACTGCAGAGGAGGTGATGCAGGCTTCAGCTCCCTGTCTGAAGCAGTGGCTTGTGATTCCCCTGTCAGCTCTGCAACACCTTGTCCGGAGTGAGAACCCTCGGTGACATCTGTGCCTGTGGCTGAGGGCACTTTGGGGAACAAAGGACTTTGCATACAGGGGCCATGCACAGGGAAGGCGAAGGCATATGTATGAAGTTGGGGCTTGATCCTGTGGGTACACACTCACCCAGTGACATGCTTTTGGCAGCGTTTGCACAGATTGTGAGTTCTGATCTTCTGTTTCTTTGACTGAGCCCCTTTTTTTAATGGATATATACATGCCCATCACCTTCCAAATATTGGCTTCTGTATAATCATAGAATCATTTAGGTTGGAAAGGACCTTTAAGGTCATTGAGTCCCACTGTAAACCTAACACTGCATAAGAAAGCACATGTAGAAGTTGAAGTACCCTTTCTGGGTATAGTTGATTTCCCATGTTGGGATCATTACCTATGGCTTTATTTTTTCATATATATTCTCATGCCTTTATTGCTCTTTGAAACAAATGGAAGGGCTAGGGATTGTAATACGCAGCTCCCATAATCTGTTAGCTGTAAAGATGAACATCAGCTTCTGACCTACCTTCTCATTAATTACACTGTTATTGGTGATTTTCTCTGAGGACTTTGGACCTATACGAAACCTCTCCAGAATCTCTGCTGACAGCTGTTGCACCTTGGTTTAGGTCTGTGACAAATACGAATGACCTGAGTTACGTTTACCTGTATTTAACAGTGAGCATATTTAAAGTATGAGTTACTAAATAAAATCATTACAGCAAACTTAGCAAAAGTGCTGGTCTGGTATGTCAGTCACTTACTGTTTGTATAGACGTCATTTTGCTATATTTTTATGATAAATACAAAAGAAATTATAGATGTAATTATCCCGGTATAAATTGGAACAGGTTTGTTGCAGACAAGATGGGTGGCCCGATTGAAAGAGACAAACTACATGACTTCAGCTGGGAACTTCACATAAGTGAAATAGCGTTGGAACTGAAATGCAACGTTGTCCCTATCGGGAAAGTCAAAAAAGGGACGTTCTACCACAGGGCTTTACTTTTCAAGGTACATTAATTATTGATGTTAAACGGATATTATAAACTAAAGTATAGTTGCAACAGTGAAATATAATATTTATATTCATGCAAAATCTTTTGTATACACTTAAGTCATTTTTCACTGGCAAAGTTGATTTGCCAGTGAATGAAAGCCAGCATCGCTTCTTTCTGTAAACATTCTTGTTGTCATTAAATTGTCTTAAGTGATATCAGCAGAATACTTGATAAATGGCAAAAAGCCAAAATATTTGATTGGGAGTCAAAACATTTTACATTTTCTGTAAACTGTAAAATATTGAATTATGCAGCGTCCTTTTTTTCCATGCTGCAAATGTAAACTTGTTGGGACAATCTTTACTTGGTATCTATCCAGTATTCTGTGATCGTATATAACAGCTTTTATGTTCTAGTTTCATAGACTGGGAAGATTAGTTTCTCCTGTCTTCATGTGAAGGTGTACTGGTACAGCCTGCTTATCTGTCCCATCCTTTTTCCTGGGCTGTTGGGTAGCTGGACTTTCCTTCTTCTTGGACGGAAGGGAAGAGAAAAGCAAGGGCCTAGCACATCAAGCAGGAAGGAAACGGTACACAGGAGAAAGAGCACAATCCTAAATTTATAGTATCCATGGGGAAAGAAATTTCCTGACATATTTTGTAGAGGTCTGAAGCCATTAACTAATTGTGCTGAAGCAGCACTGACGCTCACTTATTGTCCACAGTCCTAAGAAACCTTTGCAGGGACAGATCATCTCTCTTAAGCCGCAGCAGGCTAAGCAATGGATATCCTTGTCCATTTGTAACAAGTTAAAAACCTTTCAGGGATTCATTCCTTCACAGCAGAGGCATTCTGAGAAAGTAGTTCTGTAGCTGGAAACCATTATGGGTCTGTCCGTGATGGTGCAGCACAGAGAGAAGGCAGGTGTTTCATCTAGCAGACGCTTGCCTCGCGTTTCATTGCTTCCCACATTTGCGGAGCTGAAAGCAAGGAGCATGCTTGGGAGTGGAGGAGCAGTCCTAAACTTACACTGATAAAACTGTTACATTTTTACACTTAATATTTCGTACTAGCTACATGTGTGCAATGTACCTACACCTCGTTGCTCGTATAGACGGTTCTTCAAAATGTTTTTCAGAAATAAGTCTTCCAACTAGAAAAAAACATTGCTGGGTACTGAGAGTGTTGCACTTCATTTGAGACCTGAAGGACTGGCTGACAAACAAATGTGTCAGTGTCCGCCAAGAGCTAAAATGAGTATTTTTCACGTTGCACCTAGAATGTGGTAAAAGTAACATTTAAAAGCCTATGCTTTCTAAGCAGAAACAACAAAAAAGATTTGCAGTTTGGAACACTTTAGAGATTTACAAAGTCTGTTTCAAGAAAGCTCTTGGCCTTTCAGGTATTTGTTTTCTTTTTAAGCATCTCTTGGACTTGCTGTGTATCGCACAAGCTACGTGTATTAACTGTGATTAACTCCTTTTCCTTTCCTTTTTAGGTGATAGCAGACAGAATCGGCATTGGCTGTAGTTTAGTTCGTGGCGAGTATAACAGAGCTTGGAATGAAGTTAAACTGGCTGATGACTCTCCTCAAGGAATACCTGGGCTGCTGCTTCCTCCTCAAGAGTATATTGTAGACCTAATGTTTGATCCAGGCTTCTTGATAAAACAGGGAAGTGCAGAGGCAGATCAGTACAAACATATTTAATCATCCTGACAAATTGCACCTAACTAACTATTTTAAGGAAGTTTGCAGTGGTAATATTTATAAAACATATAAGGGGTTTCAGGTCCAGCTATCAAAAAGAAGCATATCTGGTTTAATTAAACCTAAATGTTTAATTAAACGTATTTCAGGTATCCAACTCCAATGCTTAGAAATTTTGTTAATTTTTTGGTACTATTTTAAGACCAAACTGTAAAACTACAGATTAAAATTTATGACATGAAGAATATTTGGTATGTGTTAACATTATATTGCTTATTAAATAGGTTTAAGATCTTTACAAAGTACAGTATCTTTTTTTTTCTTATGTTCCTTCAACTCCCATGCATATTTATAGTAATTGTATGTCCATGAAGCAAGAAAATGTGACGTGGTGAAATAACAAGTCACCTAAAAACAACTGGGCAATTTTTTGTGTGAAATAACCCAAGAACTGAGAGTTAGAAAAACTAAGATAAGAGTATACTTTCAGCCTGTGTAGAAAACATCCCATTTATATTTCTTGGAAGTTGGCAGAGTTCATAATTGCAGATAATAACATACTCTGGAGGAAAGTAAATACTGTTTGTCCTGGCACCGTGAAGACAGATGATTGGTAATTTTCTGCTTGCAATCTCCGTTTAAATTCTTCATTTTTCACTTGAAGATGAAATGGCCTCTGAGAAGGCCGCAGTTTTAGACAGGGAATTTGTATTCCTTGCAGCCTTGGGTAATGTGGTGCTGCTGAAGTGTGGTGGTGCATCCAAGAGAGGTAAAACACTGGCTAGAACACTCTAGTAAACACTTTCTGGTGAAGCTGTCAGGAATATACTGGAGTATTTCAGGGAGCACCTCTATCCCGTGAGTTTACTTTCTTGTGGGAAACTGAGAAAAAAGTCCTGTACAGAAGTTAGGCCAAAGCAGACAATTGTGCAAAACTGAGTTTCAGAAGACCAGAACGCCAGCAACAAGGCATTTACTTCCTTCCCATCAAAAATGTGATAAAGAAATTGGGTGTCTGTGTTCTTTTAGGTTTTTAACGTTTGTGTAAGCACAGTCACTTTTGTGGTCTGCTGTGGTTTGAAGAGGTTTAACTCCTTTGTATTAATTACTGCTTATGAGCATGATCCCACTGCTCCCCCTCCTTCCTCCTCTGACATACAGCATGATTTTCTGGTAGCCATTTGGGGAACATTTTATCTTTCTGTTGTGACTTCGTGGCCTCATGTTTGTGTTTTTACCCTATGTTCAGCAGTACTCGAGGCATTAGAATGAAAAAACCCCTCTGGAAACAAAATACATGATATACTGGCAGAACTGAGTGGAAAGTGAGGATGTTATCATTGCTATGTAGCAGGTAGGGGACTGATGAAAAGTGATACGCTGTCACTGATGGGAATGACTGTGATGTCTGTGCTCCTGTGAGAAGCTAGCGGGAAGACACTGTAGTCTTGGTTCCTCCGGTGCCCTGGAACTGCCCAACTTCGTGCTGACTGTGCTGAGCTTAGCACTCAGCTCAGCTTGCTGTTTGCTGCAGGGGCTGTTCCAAGGCATCTGGAGCTGACAGACCACACGGGCACACACCCCCCACCCGCCATTCATTTTCATAAAAAATAATTTGGGTTTTGATTTGGCATTGGAAAACACAATATTTAATCTATAGCACATCTGCATATCGAGAATACCAACCTGGACTGTGTTGATGAAAGGTCAGACGTGATTTCTAACTTTCTGGTGAACACGAACCAGCAAAGCAGCAGACCGAAATTGGTGGCGCTGTCAACGTGATTTCAAGTTGCAGCAGAACTTTTGGTATGAGTCTGATGCTTTCACCCTGCACACTTCTCTGCCTTTGCTCGTTCTGTGTGCGCTGTGGACTTAGGGGATCCTAATTGGGTAATTCCAGGGTTCTCAGACCAGTGTTTGTCTGCACCCTGTTTCTGAGGGTTGCTTGTGGTAAACACCTCGCTGTAGAAGTGGATTCATCTGTTTTTCCCCACGCAGGTGCAAAGGCAGTACAGATTGCTTGTCCAGCACTTCCATGTTCCCTTCTGTTACCCTTGATCCCTGAGCAGTAGGAGCACTGAGGTTAGACTTGTTTCATCTTTATGCTAGCAGGGAACAACTGCTGTGTAGTTTATAGAATTAACACATTTCAAATAATTTCTGATTTCCCACTGCTAAACTACAGCAATGGCAGAGCATCACTCCCCAAACTGTATACTCCCTCGCATAGTAGAAATTGAAATGAACTCCGTATCCAGTAGATCTCTGTTGCTGATTAACTCTGGATCCTGAGAAGAATCCAAGGCACTTAGAGCAAAACAGGTGTTCTCTTCAGATCCAAGAGGAACTTGTGTTATTTTTTATATCAAACGTGGTTTTAGGGAAAACAGACAAAACTGTTTTGTGAGTAAATACAGGTTTGGAATGGTGACATCTCATTTCACCCATAGCTTCTTTGCGTGAATCTGCACCTCTTCTACTACATGATTAATTTCTCCATAAACCCAGCTCATTATCAACACAGAATGTCCACATGGACACTGTGCAGAAGCTGTAGACATTTGCTGGCTAATGTACCAACTTAATTAAGATAGAAAAGTGCATTATTATATTTATTATATTTGTAGCTCTCTTGATGGTTTTTTTTCAAGAGTCTCCTTCCCAAACAACTCTTTGGCAGTACCTGTTTTCCTTCAGAAGACTGAAAATAAGCCAGAAAATTTCCCCATATAATTCAACACCTGAGGACAGCATATGCCATCACAGCGAAGCAGAACAAGGAAGGATAAGAACAGATGTCCAGGCTCAAGCGCGATCTGTCCAACCAAGTAGCCCATCTCCAGCAATGGTCAGTATAGAAAAGGTTAAGGGCATGGCACACACACGTTTCTGCATCTCCAGAGTACTTGGGTAGCGCTCAGCAGTTCGCAGTTCAGGGACTTGCTATGTGCCTGTGTCTTTAACAGCTCTTACAGTTGTCCAAAGCAGCATCTCCTTTCATTTATTCTGAACTTGTCATCTGCGGCTTTCATTTACTCACGCCTAGTTTTTGTAATAGAAGAGACAGTGGACTTCCAGTTCCTACTTAGCTTCACCATAAAGCTTGTGTTCCTGAGGGTCTCCATCCTAACTTCCCTCAGTATACTCCTCCCTCAGCATACCTGCATACAGGGTATATTTAATCACTTCTTGTGTGGCCTCCCACCCATACTGTTGGCCATCGTGCTGTTCCTTACTTGTCTCTCTTTTAGTTCTACTGTATTTTTAGAGATGAGACTAGACCTCCATACAATACTGAAGTTTGTGATGTATTCTCTTTTTTTTTTCCTAATAATCCATTTACAATTGACAATTACTGAAAATTTAGCTACATGATTTCCTAGAATGAAGTGTGTGCTGGTTTTGGCTGGGATAAAATTGATTTTCTTCGTCGTAGCTAGTATGGGGCCATGTTTTGGACTTGTGCTGAGAAGAATGTTGATAATGCAGAGGTGGCAAAGGGATGTGGAGGAGCATGGACAGCTCATTTCCAGAATCTTACTGTGCAAAGTCCAACAAGGTGTCTTTAAAAGGGCCACTCAAACGCTGGGAAGTGGGGCTGCACATGCAGGGAGCTCTGCCGGGCAGGACCGTGCCTGCAGTTGGCAGGGGTGGGAAACAGGGATCAGCTAAACCGTGCTAAAACTGCTGAGTGCTGATCAACACATCCAAACACCAGGAAGTACACGGGGATGAAAACGCATAATACAGCACAGATACACGCGGACCAACACCTACTGGCACATGCAGAAAGCCAACCCTCTACCACCACAGCCGTGCCAAGGTATCTCCTCTCCTCCCAGGCAGCTGCACCTCTCCCCGGATGGCACAGGGGAAACGACCAAAGGACTCTGCTCCAGCATGTTGCCATGGGCTTCGCAATCCAGCCCTGTGGGCTCGGGGCACGATTCTTTCACGCTCGTTACCAGTACAGCTATTACAGCAAAACTTTGCAGATAAATTAACAGCTCTTTAGCCTTCTTAATGAGCTAATTATTTTTCAATTATACAAACACTGGCTCTGATGCTGAAAGCTATCAGAAATATTGGAATGACTTTATCTGGCCTTTCTTGTCCACTCTCAGCCAGGCAGAACTTACATTTCAGGTGCAGGTAGAGTATGCGCAGAAGTGACAGAGCCACAGGGGGAGAGGCATCCGTCTTCGACCTATGAAAGTATTATTTGTAAAACGTGGAAGAAATTAGCATATTGGAGGCACAATAAGCTAGTAAAAGCTTTTCTCTCATTAAGGAGTGAGCTTATTTGCATGCTAATGAACCAGCTTGCTCTTCCAGCTCATTGATGTTTCACTGACATGCTGAGATGTCATCTATGGCAACCATGTGCAAAGCATAATTGAAGCCAGCTTTTGCCTGAAGTTGGATGAATGTTGGGGGAAATACAGCACAATGAGAAACCCAATCATATCAAAGTAGGCAGCAGATCCTGTTGCCCACGCAGCCCTTTGCCCAGGCCATACCCACCTACTTAACTGCTAGTTCTAGTCCTACCTTACAAGTGAGCACGGTGAGGGTTTCTTTGACCCTGTCGTCTTGCAGCCCTAACGCCTGTGCAAGATTGCCTTGCCTGTTTCAGACTCTGGGACAAAAAAGGCTCTTGAGGGCAAGACTCTTCTAGAAAAGTGCAGTGCCATTAGGTTTTGCATGGAGGTTTACCTGTGAGCAAACCTTTCCCAGCCTACATAAAGCTTTAGAGCTGACCACTGCTGCTTCTCACTCCCTCATCCATACAGCCAAAAATTACAAACCCCTCCGTGGGCTCTACAGTGTGTAACATCTTTCCCTTTTGTGGTGCCAGCGTTGTCCAAGTTTGCTTTAAAACATGGTACTAACTTCTTGGGGACCAGAAACTGCTCCAAAACCATTTCACACTTCTGTTCCAAGAAAGGTTGGGCTGCCTGCCCCACCAGACACCTCAGCACACGCTGGTCCCCCCCATAATTACAGCTTGTAGACTCAGTGTTCTCCATTTCTTTGTTAATTGCTCTCTCTTGCTCTTTCCAGGAGATGTCCCCAGATTGTCACTGTTTCTGATATTAATCTCTTGTGTTTTCTAACCTACAACCCTCTACAGATCAGCAGTCCTTCCTATCCTTATGAATGATTTGAAACCATAGCATGGTTTCCTTTTTGATACAAACTTCTCTAAACAAGATGCTTTTAGTGACAGATCTTGAAAGAGGATTCCTTAAAGGCCAGATGTCAAAAAGATGTTCCAGAGTCAAAAGGCTTTTCAAAATGTCAAGTCATTATTTTTAATTGGTGTTAGGGAACAAATTATGAAAGGGTAGAGGTCTGCTCAGTGTCCCAAAATGTAAGAGATTTTGGTACTGATATCCAATATCCAAAGTTGGAATATTAGAGTTTTCTCTGACAAATGGGCACTCCTAAGGTGCAGTTTATCTACAGTAGATCATACAGAAGAATCACGTGCTGTGAGTGCCAATTTCTTTGCATTACACTATTTTTGCTGTAGGCTTCTAATGTGAGTTTAATCCTAGATCCGCCTGCTGTTACCGGGAGCTGCAGTACCAAGAAGAGACCTGGATGAGAAAAGGCTGTCCCTTAGATATAAACATATTTTTAAAAATGCAGAGTCCGTAAGACTTAACACTGTATGAGCTTAGAGATATTCAGGTATTAAATTCCTCTAGGAATTCCCAGCTACAAGAAAGCTAAGGACTAGGAGTTAACAGGGGACTGTGGCTTTGCGGCACTGTGCCAAATGTTCTGTTGGGGGTATGTGTCCCGTGGCAGTTTCCACAAGCCAAGTGTCTGTGTAGCACATGGTATGCTTCTACAGTAACAAGAGCTGCAGGGCGAGTTCAGGAGCAGTGCTACCTGTGCCACACTGCTCTGTTGGTCGCGATGCCTCTGCAGAGCAGAACGGCTGATCAGAAAGCTGCAGTCATTCCCTCGGGGACTAGTCTGCAGCTTTTGTTACCATGGGATAAGAAATTGGCCACCACTGATTTAGCGTATTGTTGCTACTCACTGTGTATTTGTTGACCAGGGGACTACAACAGCAGCACAGATTGCAGGCAAGTCTGTGCCCATTTTTGGTACTGAAATGCCACTGAGCATCAGGTATGCTGGGAAGGTGGCTTTGCCTGCCGCTCAAAGCAATGCATGCTACAGAACATGCTAGCAATACCTGATATACCAGTACTTTTCCCTGCTAGATGAATGGCAGTATGGTGTGGAAACATGAGGTCTGTACAAAACCTAGAGCCTGCTCTGATCCCCTGTACCCTCTTCCTACACAGCAAATAGGGACCAAAGCATTTACAGCAGCAGCATCGACACAGTACACTGTCTTTTAAAAGGCTCCTAACATGAAGTCCCCGTAGGGGTGGTTGTCCCTGCAGATCTGGCTGGTCCTGATACCACATGAGGCTGGAGCAGAGGTTTTTGCTCAACCCAGAGTTGCTCAGATGGGCCCTGGAACAGAAACCCCCACCTCCCATTCCCGTGGGAGCGGGGAGTGCTGGGCCAGACCAGCACTGCGCACTCTGTTTCCATGACATGTAAAACCAGCTCATCCCTTGAGAACAGAATGCTAGTTCTTCCAACAGGTAGCAGGTGAGCATGCTGCAGACCGAGGGTTATAACCCAAACTTGAATTGCTACTGAAAGAATGAGTTTAAGGCAGGCAAATCACACTAGGCAAAGCAGAACTCCACACTGAACGCCTGCGAATCCCCCAGGAAAAATAACAACCAAACACTAAAAAGCCTCCAAAATCCCAGAAGCCAAATTAATTTCAAGATAATCTGTGGGTTAATTTCACCCCCCTCCACTGTCCACCTACTTTACCAATGGTTCTATTCATTATTCCGTAATCCTTACTCAAGTGAAATCAAGAGGTGAGTCCAACGTCCCTGTCCGGCCATGAGACAAGGATCTTTTGCAGGGAGCCAGCAGCATGGTTTGAGTGCCCCCTGATCCTTGCCCCCCTCCCCGAGCCAACTCACAGCCTTTAGGGCTGCTGAAGGCTCTGCCTAAGCTGCTGCAGACCCAGGGCCCAACGCTTCCCACTGGGAAGAGGTGCTGATGGCAGGAGGATGTACCCAATAAAAACAGGGAGGACCAAGGTAATACTTGGCCCCTTAACTAACTTGTTCAACTGCACCCGTTTTTTGGTACAAGATTTCCAGAGAACAGATGTTGCCAGGTGTCTTTACCCACACAGCCCAAGGGAATCAGAACTTGAAATCCCAGCTAAATCATTCTTCCCACTGGTGGCTCCCACAGTGGCAGTACAAAAGAATTTGAGGACATTGGTAAGAAGCAGGGCATGCACTCTGTCCCCCGCTTTCTGCCTGTCTTCCAAACCAAGATCATCGCAGTGAATCTCAAATTTAAAACCAAATCTAAGATGAATGAATAACAGGAATAAAACCTGTTCTGGTGAGCCCTACTCCTCAGGAACTCCCGTTTGCTGGGAAAGAGGCGAACTGTTATCAGGGAAATCAGTCTATTGAAGGGAGAGGAATTTCTCCCAATCGGAGTGTGAAGCATGACATACCCTACTCTTAAATCACTTATATTTCACTTCTTTATGATGCAATCGTGAATTAGCTTTTTCTCTTTTGTAATTAGAGGCTAGAACAGATGGTCAGGGCTTAGTTCAGGATGATAAATCCATTAAGATAACCTACAGGAAGCTGCTGCTGTGGCAGTTGCTGCCAAATAATTCAATGCTTTTTTCAGGCTTCGAGCAGCGGGTGGAAGAAGAACCATCAGTTCTTCACCACCTTGAGGTAGGAGGGATAAGAGATCACACACAAGTTTGGGGAATGCATTATTACCATCCATGTGGCTCAAGGACCTTGGATGGTGTGATACAGAGGATGCACAGGGCAATCCAGGGAAATAGCCTGGAGTTGCTTCCCAGTAGATGCCCCTGCTGGTACACTCACTGAATCCCAGAATGCATGTCGACTTTTCAAAATGGGCAAAAATGAGCTGAACTGGTGACCTGATCGCAGAGTAGTTTTCTATCAAGGACTGATTGCAAAATACCCATTCCACTTTGAATTCATGTCTTCACTCATTTTGCAAGAATTTTCTCAAAGCATTTAGAATCCTGGAATCATCTATGCTGAACAGGACCAGTGGAGGGCATTTGGTCTAATCCAGCTCAAATCATTGGTCACAGGGGACCAAACCTAGAGGTCCCTTCCAACTGGAACTATTCTGTTCTGTTCTGTTCTATTCAAGTTCCACCCTTAGACTTCAGCAGAAGGCTCCTGCCTAAACTAGTCCTTAACACCTTAGGCACCAGGGAGGTTCAGGTCTGCAGTTAGTCTCCCAGTGCCTCTGGAAACCAGCAATACCCTTTTCCAAGAAGCTTTGGCATTTCTGCTACCAAAAAAAAAAAAAAAATCCATTTTGGAGTTCAGCTTCGGAGCATTACCAAACATCTTTGGATAGCATTTCCATTTGGAAACAGTATGTCCATATACTAGGAGCTCAGAGTTTTATCAGATATGAGCAGCTAGAAACTAGCTGTGGAGCTGTATCCAGTCTGTTAGCGGAGAGGGAAGGCTCTGCTGAGGAAGGATGTGGAGTTCCTGCAATCATCTCCGACAAAAGCAGTGAGGATTTCTGTGGGGAAGATGTATCCTGCCACAGGTAGAACCTACCTACCAGTGCTCCTGCCAGTCCCCTTTTCTTCATTCTCCAGGGACCTGGGCACACAGTACCACTACATGTGACAGCTCCAAGACAAATCCTGGTATGCTGACCTCCCGCACGTTTCAACAGGAACATCCCGTAGGAGGGGACATACGACAAAATGAGCAGAGGAAAACTGATTGCATACAGATGCATATAAAATAAAAATATCGCTATTTCAGTGTTTTCTTCCAAACTCAGTAATGTCGAGGGGCTTTATTAACAAAGGCTGCTTAAGCAGAGGTTTGAATTTGAACAGGGTTCATTTGATTTCTGCACCTCGCCGCTTCCTGGCTGACTGCTCCGTGTCTGCCAGCGTAGGCATTATGTGATGCTCTGCTTGTCCCCAGAGCTGTCAGTCAAGGCAGAGCCTGGGCTGGGAAATGCTTAGATCCCGAATAAATATTAGCAGGATCGTCTGGACCGTGACCACTTCCCTCCTACTCTTGCCTTCACCCGCCTACAGACACGGTCCGGCTGCTGCCTCGGCACAAGGTAACGCGACAGGAGGAGCAGAGATGCTTCTCCCCCATCTACACGCATCTAATTGTGCTTTTGAAGAGTGACCCTTCCCTGGATGCACTTTCTGTGTATGCTGGAGTCAGGCGGCATTTTTAACAGCAAACCCGCTGAATTACAATTCAGGGAGAATTTACTTGAAAATTTACATACTGTAGCTAGGGAAGGTTTTAACTGCTTCCCCTTGTGCATAAGGGAGGAAAAAAAAAAAAAACAACCAAGGAGGAAAATTAAGTAACAGCCTAATTGGCTTTTATAACAGTCTATGGGGAGAAATGCAGGCCGGTTCTCTGCCTAGCTACGCAGCTTGGTATGTGCTGTAACCATGGGAGGCAATATTACAGGCATGACAGGACAATGATTTGGTTTCTCAGCACCAAAGATCCTCCAGCCGGGGGGGCGCGGTGGTGGTGGTTGTTTTCTGCTTGAGGAAGACCTGTCATGCAGGTTCAGAGGACTGCAGCTCAGGCTTCTGTTGGAGGGAAAAATGGAGGATCTGATCTGCCAGTGCACCACCTCACATGTGGATCGCAACCGTTAGGGTGAATGGGAGCTGCCTCTTCCACCACCACGCTCATTTTAAAAGGAGCTGCTTGCAATGAACCGGATAACAGAGAGGATGACGAGTCTAGGGCTGACGAGCCCAATGTCTTCTGCTCCCGCTGCTCCCCTGGGGGCATGGCCCAGGCCCCCACTCCGCTCCTCCAGAGCCCTAGGAAGGTGGCTCAGCAACGGACCTGTGTTGGGTCGGTTCCCACTGCCTCGAAACTGCTGCGCTGTGGGATAGTACCAGTAACAGAGAGCTGCCAGGAAGATATTGACAGTTCATTTTTTATTGAATTTTGTCTTTAAAAAAAGCACCAGTTAAATCAATGTCAATTACATTAAAACATGCGAGTTTCAGGACTAATCACTTTCTCTCACTCTCCTTCATTTCCCAGATACTTCAGGGAGAACTCCATTGATTACCTGTCCTCCTCAGCAGCAAACCCTGCCTGGGAGCAAGGCCAGGAATGGGAGGGAAATGCCTCTTTTCCACAGTTGAGCCAGAAACAGCAGCAGTGAGCTCCGAGAGCAACACTATCGCCTGCCACCACTTTCCAGCCCTAAGCCATTTGCCAGAACTGGGGGAGTGTCAAATTGGGTCACTCCTCTCCAAAGGCTCCCTAAAGTGTTCCAATTCCCTCCTAAACCATGGCTAAATGAGTGATAAAAGATGCCGTAGAGGTAAGCTAGAAGGGGTTTGGAAAGATCTGTCTCTGATCTTCACTTCCCCAAATGGCTGAATATGAAAAAACATTATCCTTTTCCTCCCTGCCCAGCAGCGCTGCTCTCCTACCATCCTGAATCAGGGTGCTGAGGACTCCCAGGCATCGCATCTCCAGGATTTTTATCCAGGTACTCTGGCTTCACTGCACCATGCCTTATTGTATAGGACAAAGCCATTAATCAGCTCTGTGTCCCCCTCTCCCCTGCCACCACAGACAGCGTGTGTGATCACCTGTGAGCCTTGCTGCCCTCCGTCTTTCAGTGCACGGCTTCGTGGAACCGAGCAGAGGATTTGTTACAGCCGTGGTACCGACCATACGCTGCGTTGGGTGTCCTCAGCTGCCACTGAACTCACCGTCTTAGCCAGGAGGAGGGTAAGGGTGGGCATACACAGGACTGGTCACACAACCCTATTTTTTACTTTTGATTTTAAAGTTAGGCTGAAAGAATTAGACTAAAAAGAAAGAAATTTTGTATTAAATGCCATTATTAGCTTTGTTATCTGATGCAATCTAAACTGTTCCTTCCACATCATTCAGTAATGATAAACTAATTCCGAATCAGAAATGGAGCTACTGGAAAAAAAGCAGACAACAGCATTAACTTGCAGTTATGTCTACCTTTTAAGGGCAGGAAGCCAAACTAAAATATGTGTCCTATTACAGGTGTATTTGTAGGCCAAGTCAAAGCAGCTGGGACTGCAAATCACACCGCGTAAACAAGTAGCCACTTAGATAGCACATCGCCTTTGCAATTACTCGATCAATACAACTAAAAGCAATGCCTGTAACATGCATTTAGAGGGGCAAGAGCACTTTTGCATGCTAATGCCAGACTTGTTCTCCTTAAAAAAACAACCCATAACAGCTGCCAAGCAAATGCCTCGACAGGATTTTGTCGTATTTACGGCTGCAGGGATCGTTCAATTTTCAAGCTGATTTCTTTGCCTCTCGGTAAGAAGTGATTGAAACCTTTACCTGCAAATGCTGCATGGCTAGTTAAGCGGGTGTTTCACTCATTGCTTTTATAAGGTGCAATTATTTAGGCTGAATGCATGGATTAGATGTGTAATTTAGTGGGGTGGGACCAGGGAAGATGCCGTCTTCCCCGGTCCCACCCCATTGATGTAGCAGCTTATCTGTTCTGGAGAATGCTTGGGAACCACCACTTTCTCCTTCTCTGCTCCCCACGGTGGATCTCCAGCAGCAGCTGCACCTACGGTAGCACAGAGCATGGAGAGAGGCGGAAAGGGCAGGAGCCACCCTGCAAGGGGAGGGCATGTCCATCCCCGGTGTCCTCTAGCTGGTTGGAAAGGGCTAAGTCAGCCTGCTGTAGGTATTTCTTTTGAACTGGGAGGCGAAACTATAGTTTTTATAATTAATCTGTAATTTTCAAATTCCTTTTTTCTCCCAATATCACCTCTGCACTGCACGAGAGGAGTCCAGGCAAGGGTTCATCACTTAGGAGCTGATTTGTTTTTCAAGGATCCTACGCTGATGGGAGATAAGCGTGAAGGCAGTTCCCCACCTCGGACTTTTTGATCAGGAAGGAATGAAACTACTTATTGGTTTTCAGCCAATCTATTAATTCTTTGCCAATCCCATACCACCATAAATGTTCTGCATGGTGTGTGCAGACACACAAGAGGCATCGCTGGAAGTTTGCACCATGATGGGTGAGTTCTGCCCTCCTGTTGTGTGTCCCTCACTTAACTATGACCCCGTTTCTCATGGGCTGCAGGTGTTGCATTCTTCCAATGCTCCTTCTGAGCACCGCTTCTGGCTGAGGATGGTGGAGGTCTTTATAGCCCATAAATGAGCACTAGTTCTGGTTTCTGAGGGTTTCCAAGAGGCAAACTGCCAAAAGGTTTCAGTGTCACACAGGGATGAGGAAGGAGCACCAGCAGAGCAGCAGTTATCCCAAGCCAGGACAGAGGGCTGCACTGGGAGAGCAGATGGTACCTTGGATCGTAGGTGCCCGTTTCCGTTCAGAGCCTTCCCAAGTGGAGTGCTGGAGCTGCTCCGGTACGTAGCACACGGAATGGAAAGCAGATGCGAAGCCCTGCGCTCGCCCCTGCTCTTATGTCCTGAACTGCCCTCCTGTGCTCTGTCTGTACCCACAGAATTGGGAGAATTGAGGTGGTGATGGAAAGCATCAACAGAGTCTAAGTTAAAATGATGTTAAAATAATACCAATTGTCTTTCTATATCTTAGTTGAAGACACAGGCTCTCCGACCAAACAAGCTGAAGTGACTGCTGCTACAGACTGGAAAAAAAAATTGACTCCAGAGCAGAGAAAAAGGAACTGAACCGGTAAGGAAAAGTGCCAATGCTGTCCGAGGGTAAGCCACCTCCTCTGCCTGTTGGGCAGGGCCAAACCTGCTCCAGGGAGCTGCCACCACTCAGTTGCTTAGCGGGTTTTCCCCAAACTTGCTGTGGATGAAAGTTAGACTCAACATACTGAACCGGGTGGATTTTGTTCTGACCCAGACTGGTTTGCCCATGAAAAAACATTCTGCATTCTTCTCATATTTTGCTTTTTATTCTCTGGGATCCTCTACTGCCAGCTCAGCCGTCTGTGTGGCAGTGGTGAGGACTCTCCAGAGGGGAGTGAGATCATATTTTTGTCCCGTAGTCTCCTTTTTTTGACCATATTTGGATTAGCCATTGAAGTCTTATACATAGCGTTCCACTCCGGAGCCAGATTACCCCTCATGTGCCAGATCACCCACCCACATTGTCCCTGCGCTGTGCTTCCTTGAGTGATGGAGGCCATGTAGCATTGTGGGTGAAAGGCCAGCATCCCTAGCCCAGAGCCGGGGCTTCTGAGCCTGTGGAGCATGTACCATGGGATTAAATCCTGTGAATCATGCCCAAATCCTTATCTGTAAAATAAAGATCCAAATTCCACACCATGCAGGGAGGGGAGAGTCCCTTTGTAGAGCTACTTTGAAGCTGTGGCACACCATAGCAGAGCCCTGGTCTTTGGGATCCTGCACATTTCACAAGTTCCTCGGAGGTCACGACTCCGGCCTCGGTACCTGGATGATTTATGTATCTGACTGGTCTCGAAGTTTCTGAGGGCAGGGGGTAGTCTTCACTATTAATCCAAAGGCATCCTCCCCTTCATTTCTTTAGGCTGCTAATGTTTGTTCTTCAAAGCCCCCCTGTGAAGCCTTCTTTTTATGGTTTTTCTCCTGTTTTGAATCTGATTCCTACATGCTTGTTCCAGATGGTGAGCTTTTAAAGACCTGCATTATTAACTTTTTTTTTTTTCTTCCTTTCTAAAAGCTGTTTAGTGGCATCTATCTGAACACCACAGAATCGGGAATATACCACTGTGTGTGCTGCAATGCCCCACTCTTCAAGTAACATCCTTTAGATTTCACAGCATCCTTAAAGCATCCTAACCATGGCAGGAAGGGCAATGTCTTTTCATGAGAGAAACGGAAAGAGTACGTGAGGACAACCCTTTGGTGCCAGAGTGCTAGATGTAAGGTTTCCAGGGTGCCTGTGGTGATGCAGGTACATGGCATGCCCTTTTCTTGAGCAGACGAGGGTCTCCCATGGCCAGCAGACAGTAGTTGCTACGTTAGGGTCTGCCTTTTGTCTCCTGCCCCACACACTGTCCTTTTTGGTTGATAACAATTCTGTGTAAGAGGTCCCTAAGCCACAAGCTGCCACAGCATTGTGTATTTATGCATAAGCATTGCTGTATGTTTGCTCTGTTCTTGTGCTCATCTTCTGCCACTCATGCTGCTGGGCCAGAGAGCCCTTCGGTGTGCCATGGTCTAGCTGTTGTTACGGTCTCACTGCTGGCTCCCTCATACTGGACCTGAGACCTCCTCTTCATCCCCACCCCCTTCTTGTTCCCTAAATTAAATTCCACTATTTCTGCCTTTTTGGTTACATCTACTTTTTTAAACCTGGCTGTGAACGACTGCGCTATTAACCTTTGTGCTTTTTATAATACTATATATTTTGTAACTTCATTAAAGTCTAAGGAAAAGGAAATAGATTGCCCTGGAGTAGGATGTGCAGAAGGTGTTCTGTTCTCTGTAACAACCCAAAAAGACAGTTCCTCATATTTTTGATCTAGCAAATAGCCTTTATTTATTCCCAACTGAGAGTTCAATGGAATATGGCTGATATGGCCATTTTTATGAAGACTTTAAAGGATACGTCACAGAGCAGAACTTCAAATGGGGAGCTGAGGAACAAGAGCTCTGGATAGTAAGAAAGAGGGGAAAACGTAAAGACTGCGTTAAAAATAAACCTAAAGTAAGCAATTAAATGGTAAAATTGGATGACAATAGTTGTGAATAGTTTGTTTTCCCTCAGCCGAGTACAGAAACCTATTGCTGTGTAAATAAATAATTGCTTAAATGTTTCCTTTTTCTGTAGCAGTTTGCTTACAAACACTTTTAAACAAATTTATCTCAGCAGCTAGTGCAGCATTGCAGAATAGTCTGAAGACAAACACAGAACCTAAAAATACCTCTGAGTAATTCTGATAAATTAGAGAAATTTAAAATTACTACGCTGTGGAAGAATTCCTTCAAATGTTCCTTCAATTTAGGCATTCTTTATGTTAGACAATAGATATTGACAGGCCAGCATGAAGAGAGATGAACACCGGAGGGAATTGCTTCTGCTGCTAAACTAATAACAAAACAACAATATAACCAAACAGTCATGATGCTTTTTGCAGTATTCAGCTCTCAGAGAATATAGGTACTTCTGTTTAAAGCATAAAATAATGCTGAGCCTTACAGGCTGATACAGGGAAATAATAAAAACCAAAAACACCTTACAGAAAAAAGCCTTTTAAGAAAATTGAAAATTATTAAATGTGCAAAATGGGCTGAAAATATATTTTTCATGAATGCATTATGTTGTGGAGGACAGTAACAATGAGAAAAAAAATATGGTATTTGATAAGAGAGTCATTCATCATGTTTATTTCCTAGTGCATTAAAAATGTCCTTTCTTTTTCAAATACATTACATCATTAGCTACAGGTAAACATGAAGCATTTCCTACTTTCTTTCAAAATATATGTGTGTGTGTGTACATTTATACCAGAATTTATTACCTTCTGCTACAAAATACTCATTTGAAAGAGCTGGGAGTACATGGAACAACCCCCTAACCTTTATAGATAGCAAATTGTGGTGCTTTAATGAAATCTCAAACCTTCAGCAAACCATAAACCTACAGCTGAGATTCATACAGCAAAAAGCACTTTTTAGAATTATCTGGATTCCATCCAGGACGACTGAAATAGGGATCAAAGTAAATGACATGTGCTGGAGGAATGGTGTGTCGAAGGCTAATCTAATGCATATGTTTAGGGAAAGTCCATTTATCCATAAATTAAGTGGTGAAATACTTCAAAGGACAAATATGATCTTGAACAGCAATATTTTTGGGTACTAAAATGTTTCTATTAAGGAATCTAACTGATATTACTGTTAGTAAAACCACACAGAGACCATTTCTGTTGAGAGCTAGTTTAACAGCTCAAAAGATTGATCCTTTAGCAGTGGAAAACATCTACAATAAACTTAAATATTGTGAGTGGCATGTAAGGGACGGAGTCGGCCAGGGTCAGATGCAAAACCCACATGGCATTAAAGACCTTCCTTGGCACTACAGGGTTTCAGAAAGGATCCTCGTATCTATGCATGAATAAACAGAAGGGTCCCTGTGTCCAAAAAAGATGAAGAGTTCTGATTGAAATCCTTTGAAAATAAAAAAGAGAGAGCACAGGTATATGTCAGGGAAACACAGAAGTCATGTATGCACATCTGAGTTCCCCCAGGTTATTCTTCTGGACTCTGACTGGTAGGCACAGTGTTTGTGTGGTTTTTGTAGCGGGGAAGGCAGGGAGCCCTCTTTGGCTGGAAAGAAATAGGCCTGGAGCCCTAAATACCTGCTCAGACAAACGCAGAGTCTGCAAACTGCATTTCTTCGGTGCGGCCGGCTTCTGGGCTGAGTCCTGTTCCTCCCCAGTTTTATGGAAGGGAGGAGGTAGGAGAATACTTCTGCCGGGTCGTTGGGGATTGATGTGAAGGGCTGAGCAACAGCCTGCACAAAAACTAGCTTTTGTTCATTCTGTGATTGCAAATCCCCTTTTACTTCCACAGTTGCGCTGCTCAAAGACAGCCCTGTACAGTTCATTGTAAAATTCATGCTGAAGCACGCAGTGTTCTTCGGGTTGGACTATGTAAGCTTTTTGCCCAGCTCCTTTGTCTTGTCTTTCTAAAAGACACTGCAAGTAACATTTTCAGATGTTTCTTCACCGTATTAATATCCCACCAAAATATACATGAACTATACTAGATGCTTTGCTGTACACTCTGTATTGGCTAACGGACTAATCCCCTTGATGGCAGCAAAGCTGCTGCTGCTGTTGCTGTCTCCATCCACCACTAGATGACAGTAAGAGCATTGGGTTTGTAAAACTGGGCTAAAACGTGGGAAATCAGGAGGAAAGGGTCGTGGAGGGTCTCCAGACCACTTAGCCGAGTAGTACCTGAGTCTTCATGTCTCACTCTAACACACACTAGGTCGCTCTTCCCTAGGAAAGAAGTACTTACTGCTATCAAAGCTTGCACAACTTTAAATAGGAGGGATTATCTCATTCTGTATGCTAAATTCCCAAAATGTTTTCTGATCATATTATCCAATGTGCTCTAAGTTCTAATATGCACCTAAACGGGGCTGGTAGTCCTGGATCATAGCAGGAGGTACCCACAAGCTGACAGCCTGTCAGTACTGTTCTGATGGCTGTGATTATGCCTTGGGAAAAGTAGATCTTATTGCTGTGAGGACTTGTCATTGGTTGATGGAAGGTTTGAGCAAGGCTCTGTTTGATTTACCAGATCACTTTGATGGCTGACTGCAAGCCAAAGCCATCATCAGATGCGACCCTGGTCTGGTGGGCTGACCCAGCCATTTTCCATACTCATTTTCCATACTTCATTTCTTCTTGTAAATTCTGTCCGCTGAGGTTGTGCTGTACTGGTCCAGGCTTCGACCTGCAACTTTGCAGGCATAATTCAGCTAAACGATGTGCTCTGTTGTTGGAAAAAACTTTTTTCAAGCTTTATGAAATGCCTCTCAGTGAAATAGAAAGGGAGAAGCAAAAGCTCCTTTTGTGGGCTGATCAAGAATTCCCTTTGGTGAGGAGTTTCCAGCACAGTTTGATGCCAGTAAGAAAACTTCCATAGTGCCAAATACTATTAATTATAGTACAAGACAAGGATGAGGAAAAAACTCAACATTCTTATTAAAAACAGATCTTTTTGTAACATCTCTGTTATTAATTAACAAGACCCGGTTTCCCCTATAGCTCAGAGAAGAAGTACAATTCTGGGACTGGATGGCCATCATTTTCTGAGGCTTTTGGTACCTGTGGCAGAGACGAAAGTAATACCAATATCATGAGACGACCAAGTAACTCGCTAGGATCAACTAGGAATGAAGTCATCTGCAAAGAGGTATGTTTATTTTGGAGGTGATACCCAAAGACCCAAATCTTAACAAGTAAGTTTTCTTTTTGCCCGTGAATAAATCTACCTAAATCTAGCAGTAAGAATTACAGTATCACTGCAACTATTCTGTCTCCTTTCTATGAAACACATGAGTAGATTTCTAAATATCATAGAATCATAGAATCACTGGGTTGGAAAAGCCCTTAGAGATTATCCAGTCCAACCGTATCTGTCCGCCACTAAACCATATCTCTCAGCACCTCATCGATCCGTCTCTTAAACACATCCAGGGATGGTGACTCCACCACCTCCCTGGGCAGCCTGTTCCAGTGTGTGATAACCCTTTCGGTGAAGAACTTCTTCCTTACGTCCACTCTAAACCTCCCCTGGCGCAGCTTGAGACCATCCCCCCTCGTCCGATCATCTGTCATTAGGGAGAAGAGACCAACACCCACTTCTCCACAACCTCCTTTCAGGTAGTTGTAGGCAGTGATCAGGTCTCCTCTCAGCCTCCTCTTCTCAAGGCTAAACAAGCCCAGGTCCCTCAGTCGCTCCTCATAAGACATATTCTCCAGACCCTTCACCAGTTTTGTGGCCCTTCTCTGGACACGCTCCAGGACCTCAATGTCTTTCTTGTAGTGAGGGGCCCAAAACTGAACACAGTACTCGAGGTGCGGCCTCACCAGTGCCAAGTACAGGGGCAGAATCACATTCCTGGACCTGCTGACCACGCTGTTTTTGATACAAGCCAAGATGCCATTGGCCTTCTTATGTGATGTAGACAGTCAGTTTGGGTGAAGAAAATGGTGTGACTGGGAAGTAGTTGTGTAAGTATAGCCAAGTGCTGGCGTTCAGACAGGAAATGTATATAGAGGACCTCAGGTGGACTGCAGTATGAGACAACAGTCAGCAGAAGAGACTGAGATTTAGCCCACCCATTTGCCCCATCACAGACCCACTGCTTCCTAATTCAATCCTGCTAAATGTTTGCATAAGCTGTGATGGAGATCCAAAGTCCCAATAGTTAATGAGTCGTAACATTCATGGCTTCCTACTGTTGGTAAGATACTGAAGAAAACACAGGGTTTGCATTGCAGCATTTGAAGATTATTACTATTTTCCCCGCACAGCGGTGGTGGTGCCCTGCACCTTCACAGCTGCCTTCTGTGAGTTCTTTCACTTTTCTGAAGCCACCCTTCCATGGTAGCTATTCCTGCTCTGGAAGTGTTCCTGTCCTTACACCTTTCCCTTTCCCCACTCATACCTGTACTCAGACCTGCTGTAATACCCAGGTCCTTTTCTAAAGAGCTGCCACCCCCAGCCATTTTTTCCCAACCCTGAGTCTGTTCTGTTTATTACATCTGTTAAGATATAAAAGTATGCAAACGAGTTTAATGAATTGCAGCCCCTCCAAGCAGGATTAGGTATTATCTGCAAAAGCATTCGTTGCAGTCCATTATCATGGCATAGTTCATGTTTGCAGTAATACCCAGTAATCATGAACCCCAGCTGAAGACAACCTTCCAATTTTATAATGAACAGCTATTCTGAGTCTTCTTCCCATCAGTAATCTGGGTGGGAGGAGCAGGAGGGGAATCCGCAGTTGACCTCTGAGAAGGACCTACAATGACTGTCTTAATTAACTTGAAAATTTTATTAAGTCTTGAGAATTGTAGATCCATCCCATTTATTTCCTATACTTTTTGGCATTAGTACCTTTCAACTTCCTCTTCTGGGATCTGATACTCTGGGGACAGATACTCACCCACAGGCCAGGCGTCATTACTCCAGGATGTATTTCTAATCTCTCCCCAAGACTCCCCCACCCACACAACTCAACAGTGAATTCACCATACAGGCTTCTTCATTCAGGGTAAAACAGTAGGTTCCAGCACAATGCTGGTCCGGAGGTGTAAGAGTAATAATGGTACACCATCGCTTCTGTCGCAGCGTGATGCCCACCTAGGCCGTGTGTTTGATGATGGTCCCACACCTTTTGGGCAGAGGTTCTGTAGCAGCAGAGTTTCACTGAACTTCAAACCAGACTCTGATCAGTGAGAAGTGGATCTCTGTGGCTTGCAGAACACCCTTTCACTCCTCAGACAACAGCCTTGTGAAAAACACTCATGCTTTTTATATAGAACTCAAACTTTAATACTTAGGCCATTGCAGCTTTGCTTTCCAGCTATTATCAGTGCTGATAAAATACATATTTCTGTGATAACTCATTGGCAGTCTGCCTTTTCATAGTTAGTGTGATGTTAAGTGTTGATCTGTTTATTGTATTTTTTTAATTCAAAAAGAAATCTATGCAATAGTTCACTTCCATAACTGTCATCATTAACTGTGTTGAGGCTGCTGAAACGACGTGCTCTCCTGAACCTGACTTTGCCTATGCTGAACAGGAGTTGTGGCACCCAGCAATACAGATGTACATGGCTGATTGTGCCAGAGCTTTTACTTCTGTAAAATCATCATATCTTTCTAAAGGGAAGCAAAAATAACATGAATCTCCAAATAAGGTTTGAGGGGGCTTTTTACCCTGATGTGAGAGACCTTTAGCCAAGCCAAGTGACTTTTCTGTGAGCCCATAAAAGCAAAGTCCTGAAGGAGGGCCCAATTAAAACTCTTCCAGGCAATGGAACCAGTGGAGACATGGAGTCTTTTTTTCTTTTGAATCGATGGCTTTGATTCTGTCCCCAATAGCAGAGCTGAAGTGATGTTTGCTCCAGGAACTTCCTCTTGCAGAAATAATATTATAATAAACTAATGATCTGTGTAATGTTTCTGAACTTCTGTTATGACTTGTGTGTTTCAGAATCTGAAAATAAAAATGAATGTGAAGTTTATTCTATTTAGGGGGAAAAAAATCAGCATCAAAAAACATGTTCAGTAAAGCAATGCTTTTGTTGAAAACGCCCTGTCTGTTCTTCCTTGTACCAGTTTGTAAATACTGCTTGTTTTCTCCCAAGCATTATCGCCGTGGTTTGCTCTAACAGGAAAATAAATCGTATGTTTGTTAAATTGAGCTTTCCTACTTTCAGATTTTTTTCCAGAGAAAATAATGTCTTGAGTCAGAACATCAGCTTCACTAAACTGGCCGGGTTTAAACGCTTCCCTGCTGAGAGTTACTAGGCAACACCTCATTTGGCTTCACCTATAGCAGGCTGTTCCCATTCTTCCCGCTTTGGTTGCCTCAGTAATAAAAAGGGTGTGTTCATTTACTTAGACTAGCGTAGTCTTAAAACTGCTTAATGTCTTCAGAAAGCAAACCCCTGTTGCTCTGAATTTACTTTTGCTCCTTCTGTCTTGGAGCTCTGCTGCTTTTCATTGCCCTGTACTGTCTACGGGGGAACTCTACAATTTCATAGCTTTTAAAAACGTCACACAACGACAGCGATCACTACCGCCAGCCTACACCAGAACGGCACCAAGGCCTCCGGAGGCGTGAAGCAGCATGGGTGAAGCAGGCACTTGGCGCTACTGGTTTTATGTAGTGTCATAGATGGTGGTGGTCACGTCACCGCCAGCAGTGACTGTAAGAGCGGCAGCACACTGCTTGCTGTGGCTGTGTTCTGTCATGGTCTGCCCTGCAGACATGCCCTTGCAACACCAATTGCTACCACCTGCCTGCTCTCACCAGCCTGCCCAGGCCTCTGCTCCCAAGAGTCTTCACAGGTTGTACAGAAAACACCATCCTCGCATGCTCTGAATTCATATCCCCCACCCATCCTGATATACTTTCACTCATTGGTTGGCTTTTTCACCTTAAAATCCACAGCACAGCTCCTGGAAAGGCGGTTTGCCCCTTACTGGCGTTCTTTAGTCAGGCAGCCTGATCCCCTCTCCTTGCCTTTCACATCAGGAGAGGGTTGTCTCTCCTGTCACAGATGTCACAGGAAGGAGCATGACTAGATGGTGACCCCAGCTGGACTCCTGCACTCAGCCAGGTGCTGGTGGAGAAGCCTGCTGGAGTGACTTTTGCCTCGGATGCCAAATTGAAATGCTCCTCATGTCTGCAAATGGCAGAAAGGAGCAAAACAATAGCAAAATACCTGTTTCTCACCTGTCGCCACAGATAGCAGGTCTCACTGACACCTTCTGCAGATGAGACTGACTGCCATTCAAACAAACAGACCATGGAGCTGACAAAACATGTGCCCACACACCCACTTGTGTGCAAACAGTGCTCAGTTTCGTACCTTGGATGTAGGTGGTTGGTGGAGACCAACTCTTAGTGAACTGGAAAGTTAGTAACCGACAGAGGAAGCTTGCCCGAGCAGAAAGCACATTTATTTTACGCCCTTAAAGATCATTGTATGCAACTGGACGTTTGGGCTAAGGACCAGCTGGTGCCTCCTCACTCATACAGCAGGATGACCTGGGAAAGAGCCCTGTAAGGCTCCGGTCTAGCTTGTGCCGTGTTGATTGCTGATATGTAACCATATGAACAGACCCCTGTCTTCAAGGACAGCACCTGACCTGCACTGCACTGATTTGTCACCAAGCAAACAGTGTAAAGCACAATTCTACTGCCCCAGGGAAACCAGACACTGAGCTCGCCGACCTTGTTCTGCTTATTCAGATGAAAACAAGGAATAGAGGAAGGTTTGGCTTTCACCCTGTGTGTAAAATCAGAGTAGTGGCCCATCACCTCTCAGTGTGGCTGCGTATCCTGCAGTTTGGAGTAGCTATAATGAGAGATACCCGAATGTCTCACCATTACCCTTTACTGTATCACTGATAGACATCCGTGTGCACCAGTGTGTATCAGTAGAGGAACAGGGGAAATAATTTTGCTTTGTAAGCATGGCCAGTGATCAATTTGGAATAAAAAACCCCAAATCAACAGAAGCCCTCTTACCACTCTCAGCCCTCCCCATCGTGGGCACTGTGCACTTCTAATAAAACACAGCCAATGATGCAGGACTGAGAAAAGGAAAATGGAATTAGTACATGAGGGAGGAATGAGTGGAGGAAATGGGTATGAATTTCTTGCATTAGC
Organism: Eurypyga helias; assembly: GCF_000690775.1. NCBI lineage: Eukaryota > Metazoa > Chordata > Aves > Eurypygiformes > Eurypygidae > Eurypyga > Eurypyga helias. Next base: position 81,365 of record NW_010258532.1, read on the forward strand.
TCTGCCGATGCTTTTCTTGGCATTGTCTGACTCCCTCTCTTAGGTTTTCTGCTGTATCAGACAGTGGCTGAAACTGGTAGTGCAGCAATCTTGAGTAGTGTGGTGGGGATAAGGCAGGGGTTTCTTAACTGGTACGTCTCTTTATGACATTATCACTTGTGAAAATTATACAATAAAATGGGTTACTATTCAATAATCCTTTATAAAATGGAAAATTTTATAGCCTTGTTTTCTATTATTTGTTTTACGGCACAAATGGGGGAGAAGGACCATGTTCGTTTGGTTACAAGTTAATTATCTCTTGAGCAGATCATTATTATTATTAGGTTAACAATTAATTTTGAGGGTGTGCCAAGATCTGCACCTATAAAACTACAACCTGTGTGTCTTGGGTTTACTGTTCCCTCTGTTTTTAGTCAGCTCAAAGTTCTATCTTTCACTTTTAAGTGTTAAGGAATACTAGTGTTTTCATTTCAATAAGTAAGTTTTAAATAGAATTAATTGCTCAGAGTCAACCATTTAGCATTACGACACAGGGGTTATAGCATAATGTTGGTAATTTGGTAACTGTTTGTTACTAGCAGCATGAGTAGCTAGATTTTCTAAAATCTTAGGCCTCAAACTGGAAATTTCCACTTGGACATGTTTTGGACTGGGATGGAGTTGATTTTCTTATTATATGGTACAGTGCTATGTTTTGGAAGTAGTGTAAGAATAATGTTAAGATACTGAGGTTTTTTGATGTTGCTAAGTAGTGCTTATCCCAAGTTTAGTCTGGCAGAGCGAGCAGGTGCACAAGAAGCACAGACCAGAAGAAAAGGAGGCCACAACCAACAACCAGATGAGAACAGTCAACAGCCTGCCTGAAGACAGAGCAAGAATCCAATAAGGTGTTAGATCCCAGACCTTTTTTTTTTTTGGAAGATGCAGTATCCGAGACTCTGCTATGGGAAAACTAGAGCTGAACCTGGAAGGGGAGAAGCTCTCCAGGGTGAAAATGTGTGTGTGAAAGGAGTCGGAGGGGGCACGCATTGGCTCACTGGATTCACACGCTGTGAAGAGGCTTTGGTCCTGGCAGTTAAAGCCTCGGGTGACATGTGTGCAGCTCCCAGGATGGTATATGAGTGCTTGAGTGGTCTCTCATTCAACATAAGATCTGTGACAGCACGGTCCCACCTTGTGATTTGTTTCATACATACTGATGGTACTGGCCTGTGCTCTGCCACTAATGTCTGCCTTTGTAAATTTAAGGTCAAGTTTTCTTCAAATACATTTGTGCTTCATCTTGGGCTGCCAAGACCAGAGGAGATCCATCTAAGACACTGCAAGGCCACTTAGTGACCCTGCCTCTTCCTGACCTCCTCCCTAAAATTCCCTTCAGTACGCTCATAGAGCACATCTAAGCAACTGGTGTACTCTGACAGACGGAGCCACTGTTACCTTGTGCTTTGTGCACCTGCTAGGGGAGCCCATGTGACATTTCTCATGATGTATTTGAGTTTATCTCCCATGACAATGCACTTAGACAAACTAATTTTGTGTCTATAAACAAAGCTGTTGACATCTGTGGTATCATCCCTGTGGGATGTAAACTGCTGGACATTCAGGACCTCTGACCATAAACAATTTGGGGCAGCAGGGAACTTCTGTATCTTCTGTGGTACCAACCACACCTGGACAGATCCCAGCTAAAGGCCCAAAGCGTTATAAGATCATGAATAATAAAGACCGATAATGATGGAAGACACTACTAAAGAGCATCATAGGCTACAAGAATTTCCTCCTGTATCTGCACTGACTTTGTTCCACCATAGCAAATGAAAAGCAGTTGTTCCTCTGAGCTGAATATACTATGCCAGGCAACTGCAGATTCCTGTTCCATCCTTCACATCTGAGAAGTTTTTCAACACTGTTATTTCATTAACTAGTTTAAATGATGATACTTTTTATCCCACTGTGCTTTTAAATAACCTTTTTATAAATTCTAATTGAGGTTTCTACATACCTCTGAAGAGATTTTAACATCTTAAACTATTTCAAGACTTTCTTAGACTTTGCAGCATCTCTACAAGGCAAATAATTATTCACAATTTTACTAAGGGAAGACTTGATGAGAAGATTTTAATTGACTTGCTGAAGACTACAAATTAAATTTGCAGCCAAGCCAGAATTAGACTCTGCATGGCTCCTAACAGCATCCAAATCATCAGATCCTGCTTTTTCTAAAACTTGTTTTGGCACTGGATTGTCTGGGAGGGTGAATTGTCAAAAGACAGAAGGTAAAATTAGCATATATTTTTCCAGATATGGTATTAAAACCAAAGCTGAGGCAACTAGGGCAACTTTGGCACATGAAGAGCAATACTTGACCTCTTTCTCAGACCAGTGGTGGTATGGGCTTGTACTAGTACTCCGAAGCATGTCTGTATTTCCTGGTCTTCCACCTTGGCCCTACTGTGTGGAAGAAATGCATCCCACCACCAGACAACTGGACCGCCTCCTCTTCCATTCACTTAATGACTTTATATACTGGGCAGCCAAGTGCTGTAAACCACAACCCTGTGCTTGTCCCACCTCCTGCTATACTCAAGTGATGAGTGGCTGTAACACTACCCCCACAGCACGTTGTGTAACGCTCAGCACCCCATCAGCCTCGTGGATTTCACAGATGTTTACACATAAGGGATGGCCAGCCCCAGCCCTCAGAGGTAGCCGTGAGCCACATGTCACGGAATAGGAAGCTGAGGGACAGCTGTGGGAAGTGACTCGCCCACAGTCCCCTGGGGCAGGGCAGGGAAATCTGATTACGGAAAGGGTTCTCAAAAGCTCTCCAAGTGTGAGCTGCTGCCAAAATTCACAAAGGCCAAGTAGTTTAAAAGCAAAGCTCTTTATTGAAGAAGTGCCCAGATTTTTTCAAGACTAAAAGAATTTGTCTCAAGGCAGGTGTGTCCATGGGGACTGGTTTCAGTAGCGCTGAGGAATGTGTGTGGAAGGGATTGGCAGCTTGCCATGGGGCAGAAAAAAGAGAAATTCATGCCCATTATTGCTCTCCCTTTTACTGTCTTCTCTTTTGTTGAGAGGTTTTGTTTTTTTTCTTTGCTCTGCAGTATCCTTCCCCTCTCCTCCTCAGAAATCCCTTCGTAACATCCCCCAGGCTATGACTTTCTTGCCTGCACTCACCCTCACCTTGTGCTGGAACTCTCCTCGTTCCAGACGTTCTCCTCGTTCAGTCCGCTTCCCTTGGTGCCAGAGAGATGATCAAACATGCAGTCATGCGACCATGTCCGAGTCAGCAGCTACCTGCACATGCTGGAGGTGACTGTGGGGATGCAGCCTGGGGGCCCTGGAGAGGTTGGCAGAGCAGGCGTCAGCTGAGCACACCCAGCTCCGCAGCTTTGCACACGCGGTTTGACAGCATCTACAGAGTGACTGCCAGAAAAAGTTGTCAGGGATAGAGGAGCTACCACGGAAATCAGGAAAAAGAAAATTAAAAAGTCATCGGGGGGGCTCGAGTAGCCTGCCTAGTTCTGGAAACGAAGACTGTGCTGCCCTGCCGCTTACTGATGAATGTCGCAAAGAAATGTGGACCACAGCCGGGCCATCTTTGCTCAGGCGTCATTTTTGGAAGATCAGAAGACGGATCCAGACTTTTTGAGATAGGAGGAAGGAAGAGGAAAGGACAGCAAAGTATTCTGCACACCTTCTGGGAAAGGAGCAAAGGCAACGCAAAGGAAGGTGCTGGAGTCGGAGAGAGACAATGAGAATTTGTGTTTTCCTTTCCAGAAGGAGTCAGCCATGGAAGGATGAGGACACAGCTGCTGGACTGAAAACATGTAAAGGACAGCAGCTAAAGAGCTGACTGTGAGCTCTCTGGAATGGGGGAGATGAGATCAATCCTCCCCGGTGTGACAGCCTCTTGGGGACAGTTCTGACAGAGCCATGGAATGCCTGTGCATTTTCTTGGATTACTGAAGGAGAAAGCCTTGTGAAGGGCTAGGATTGGAGCAGAGCTAGAAGCAGGTGTTCATGCTTGGGAAGTTCAGGAGATTGACCGCACTGTTAATCAGAATACCAGGTGCAAAATGAACCTTCACACATTCACTGCCCCAGGAATGACCCTATTCCCAATCCAGAAAATGTTCCCTCCCTATTTCAGGCTTTACATTACCTCTTAGTCCTGGGCCTCTCCTAAATGCCCATGGGTATTCACGCTTGGGTCCATTATGAACAAAGGTCATTAAACCTTGCCATGTACAATGTGTCTAGTTGGATTTTCCTTAAGCCCCCAGAGAAGGGAAAAAAGGGCCTCCATGACACTTCCCCTTGGCAATAGCCCAAATAGTCTCTGCCTCTGAGCTTGGTCTGTAAGAAGGGCATTTCCCAAAACCGGATCACATGTAACTTTCAATGACCTTGTAGCCTTCGCTTTACTTTTATGAATGAATCTCTATTAAAAGCAGGGGGTAAATGTTTTTTCTTTGTCCCTCTTTCAGTTTACAAATTTGTCTTCTCCTACAGCCAGCTGTTAAAAGATTGGTTCTGCCCCTGCTTTCACCTTTCCTGTTTTATCAGCTGAGACGTCAAACTGAGGGCCTGACCACTTGGTGTTAAATATCCATGGCTCTTTTTGTAAGGCAGTGGCCTGGCCAACTCTAGACTCTAAAAGCTGCCTTGTCTTACAGTTTGAGTTAGCCTCTCACACCCTAAATCGCAAGGCGGCGGCACCTTGAGCAATGAACAGCTTCTCTGTCCCAATTCAGGGGTGACAGCAGTTAAGCAATAGGTGAAAGAAACTGCGTGTTTCTGACGTATGAGCACTGCTGAGAGGCTTAATTTTTTTCACTCCTGCAAATTGTTTGACACCCACTGATGAAAAGGGCTGTAGAAATGCTTATGATGGCTTATTATTTTGGCCCTGTTGCCATTCTTATTTCTATTACCCCTGTGCCAATTTATCTTTTCTGCAAGATTTCACTTTCTTGCTCTACACCTGCCTCAAGAATAGGCAGAAATTGACAGTAAAAAAAAAAAGTTGCCTAAAATGGCAATAGCAGATGAACTGCTCCCAAGAGACACAGCAAAACTCCTCCACTCTGCTCATGCTGAGGTATTTGACTAAGCCCATTAAGCGTTTCTCCACAGATAAGGACATTGCTCGGAGGTGTCCAGCTGTGCTTGTGATGACTTCCCAGCCTGCAGCAACCACAGAAATGTCTGCAGGGACCTACCTGCTGCCAGAACTGTTCTTCTGGCTGGAGTAGGACAAACAAGACTGTTGGGACCACAGTGGGGGAGCAGCTTGTGGGTGCTGGGGAGATGTAATGCAGACAGGGTGATGAGGTTGGGCTACTCTGCAGCAGAAAGTCCTCTCGGGGTGAGGTGTGGTACAGGGTGTAGGTGGGAATGTGAGGCAGAAGGGGTAACATGAAGGTGACGTTCCAGCTGAGAAAGGTATCAGCATACAGTACTGGGATCCTGCTCTGTGGAGGTATGGCATATGGTTGGGTGGTTTTGGAGAGGGATAGACGGTGACTACTCAAGTCACCTCAAGATATATTAAAAAAATAAATCTACTTTAATATTCCTGAATATTTTGACAGTCATCACTCAGAACGGAGTGGCTCCAATGGCTGCTCTGCAGTGACCTCTAGGATACATTTGCTTTCAAACCTGCTGCAGCCTTAGATCATCTAATAAAAACAGCTTCTCCCAAATAGATTATATGGACCTACCTTCACTTCTAAGACTGGCTTGAGCCATTGCCAGTCTCAAAGTCTTTCTCCACATAATGCCTTAGGTAGGGTGTATAAGAAGAAAGGCTTATCTACAGTTTGCTGGTGGATCAAAGGACATTGCAGATGCTCTGCATGGATCTGGTCCAATATTCTTTGAAGTCAATGAAAACCCTTCCCTCGACCTCTCATTCAGTTCCCCTCTCTCAGTGGCTCCTTATGCAAATCGTAGTCTATTTTGCATGTCTCTCCAGCAAAATCAACATGTTTCTCCCAAGCATATCCCTTTGTGGAACCTGATAACAAACCTTTCAAAATTCTTGGCGTTCTCTTTTTCTGATGATGCGTGACTTGAAAGCAGATTGCAGCTTTCCAAAGGAGGGGAAGAAGCAAGCCCTGACCCTGCAAACCTGTAGAAGTACCAATTACTGACAGCCATTATCACTCTGACTGCAGTAGGACTGCTCACCTGGGTAACAGCCAGGAAGAATAGGCCTCAGATAGGGAGCTGCTGAAAATCAGACGCAATGCAAATGAACGCAGGCCACTTGACAGCAGAAGGCTGTCAGGAAGCCAAACTGGAAAGAGCTGGCCAAGCCTAAAATGAAATCATACTCATTTGCTAAAATAAATAAATAAAATAATAGATGGAAGTATAGAGCACAGAAGTCCTAGAAAGCTCAGAAGAAACTGTTCAAAAATGAGACCAAAATTCTCAGTAGAGGCTAATACTAAAAAATGGGGCAGCCCTATTTGTGATGACTGGGATGCAATCCTAACGCTTCATGCCTTTTAAGACAGTCCTTATGTATTCATGTGCCAACAGGCCCCCCCTTTAACAATTAAAAATCCGGGATACGGATTAAAGCGATAGCAGGTGGCAATGTAATTGCTATCAATCTTACATCTGAACCTCTCGTTTGTCATATAAACTCAACAACAGCTGGCTCTCAAGCCTGGTTATCCTCACGGCTACAACAACAGGTTCAAAGAAGGTATGGATGTCAGGTCCTCATCCGCACGCTGCCAAGGGGCAAGGGGAGGAGAGGGGTGTACGGATGCAGCGACGAGATGAAGGAGGGCACTGGATAAGCCGCCTTTTCGTTCTCGTCACAGGAGTCCTTCACGCCGGGACTCAGCATTTGTCATCTGGTACCAGCTTCCGTCTTCCCACCGAACCAAGGCTGAAGAACATCCACCAGCCTGCTCCACAGCCAGCACCCCACAAACCGCTCGGGCAGCAGCACAGCAAACAGGAAGGGCTGTTATTAGCAAGAAAGCAAATTTCAACCATTTTCAGGGCTGTTGCGGGCATGTCGCAATATTTCAGGCATTGTTGTGACTTGGCGAGACTGTGTTTTGGGTGTTTTTTTTTTTTTTGACAGGGGTTTAACCCGTTTTGGACTGAAAGTCAGGGGGACGCCATGGCAGGTCAGCTCACCAAGCGGACTGGCTGCTGCCCGCCCAGCACCGGGGGCATAGGGGTTTGGCGGCTTGGCGGGCACGAAGGCCC
>NW_010258533.1:0-21313 GCF_000690775.1 Eurypyga helias
GAGGAACACTTGCTTTTGATAGCTGTGACACTGGCCTGTGGAGTTGGGGAGTGAAGCATCTCCTCCTTAAACAGAGACAGTCTCTCCACATCTGAGACACAGGCCTATATGGGGGAGGAGAGACTTTCCTCATATTCTCAGAATCAGCAAATCATCTCGTTTACAGTTGGTGCCTCACCCTCTCTCCAAGTTATTATTTAGAGCATGCTAGAATATGAGGGTGGTGCACTCTGCATTAACTTCTGCCACAGGGGTCTCGTGCAGTAAACTTCGTCTTGGTTGCTAGATGCTCATGGGTTGTTTGGGTCTCGGTAAACAATCTCCAGCACCACTAGTTCTCTTAGATACTGGATGCCTTTCTCCATGCTGGTCCATCTGTGTAGCTGCTGTGGCACACTTTCTCTAAAAGGGTACCTCTCCTTCACACTGGTCAGGAGTCGTTTCCAGAGGCTGATGTTTTGTGGTCTATGCCCAATTGTTCTATCAATTCCTCCTTCTCCAGCAAGCGACCCCAGCTGTTTGGCCTCTCTCCCCTCTAGCTCCATACTACTGGCTCCATCATCCCAGCAGTGGAGCAGCCAGGCCATGATATGTTCACCTGAGCAGCGGCTGTAGCCTCTATGATGTCCTGTAGCTCCCTTAGGGGTAAGGATCATGTAGTCACAATGGCTTCATCCTCTGTCTCCAACTCTTGAGATGGCCCTGCTCCCATCTCCTTATTGTTTGTTTCTGTTGCCTGGCATAGCCCTGCTACCTCATCATCCTCAACTATGCGGACTGATTTACGTGTGTATTTCTTTTTCTGAACTGGGGCCACTGACGGTTGTCGACCCTGGCAATGGCACACAAAAGACTGAAGGAGTGAAGCCGCTGTAGGAGGTGGATCGATTGCAGTGGAAGACAGCGTGGCTAAGACAGGCTGGCTGCAGTGGGAGATGGTGACATTGATGAAGGCATGGTGGACTGTGGTGCAGGCATTGAGAGTGATGATGCAGGCATTGGAGGCAGTAATGAAGGTGTGGTGGATTGTGATGCAGATGCTGGGGCCGATGTAGAGGTGGTTGCAGCTGTGCAGGCTTGGGTTACCAGCCTGCTCCCTGTGTGGCTCTGTGCTGCCCCCTTGCTCATTAAAGCAGCTCGAATGGCTGCACAAATCCTGTGTCTGCCCTGGGCACTGGTAGCAATGGGGCTACCCAAACATTTCCTTAACTTTACCCAAAGCCATTGGAACATTTACTAGCAAGCTGATCCCTGGCCACAGGTCACCCCAACACCATGAAAAATTTCCAGAATACTCATATACCTTTGCCATCGGACTGAGAGGAGAGGGAAAGAATTGAAAAAATTTTTCCACATCCACCCCAGTACCAAATAACCTCTCCTCTATCGGCTGTGTCCCCCACAGGGAATCCCCAAGAGGAAAAAGGGAGAGGTGCCATTGTGGAAAGCCTCCAGGAGATAACCCAAGATGTACCAGGGGTCCGACAATATTAAGTACAGATAGAGATAGAGTATCCCTGCCAGCATCAGCAGCACACAAAACAGCCTGACCAAACCTCTCAGCTTGGCTCGCACATAAAAGTTCAAAGTGATCAGTAACGCCTAAGGCATCAGATCCTGCTGTTCGGTCAGCAGCCTGAAAAGCCCCGAACTCAGTGCCTGGATCAGCCACCACCACATTGTTTTCCAGAGCTTATCACACAGTCTGATCTGTTTCTCATCTCAACTCTCTCAAACCCCACTTGGGCATCAAAAAGAACTGTCATGGTTTAGCCCTGACGGGCAATTAAGCGTCACCAGTCACTTTACCACTCCACCTTCCCGAACCTAGTCCCCTCCCCTCCCAGTGAGGAAGGGTACAAGGGAGGCTCAAAGAAAGTTGAGATAAGAACTATTTAATTATATAAATGAAACTTATGGAGTTACTAGCAAAGCTGTTGCTAATAAGTAATTAAAAGAACAGAGAAATAGAACAAATGATACAGGATCTCACCACCTGTGGGCAGACAACAGCCAGGTTCCTGGCAAGGCAGAAAAATCCAAAAACCCTGAGGGGAAAAAAAAACCCCAACCCCACCCAAAAACCAAACCCAACCCAAAACAGAGAAAGAAAACCCCTGTTCAATCAGCCCAGGAGGTGAGATCAGGGAGAAGAAAGGGGGAAAAAAACCCCAAAAACCTACCCAAACCCAAAAAAACCCACTTTCAAACCCAACTCCTAGATCAATCTGCTTAACAAAAGACTCTCCTTCTGCTGCCACGAGGTCCAAACTAAGACCCTGCTGCGCTCCTGGCTGGAACCCCCCCGCCGACCCTCACACCCCCTCCAGGTTGTGCCCATGCTTCAAACATCCCTCTCCCCACCCTCGCCCCACAGGTCCGCAGTGCTGCTGGTACCGGGGTAACACCAACCACGCAGCTTGATGTATTATGGAGTGAAACTAAATATTATAAACTGGTGCCTAGAACGAGGGCAATCACCTTTATATGGTACTAGTCCAGTAGCTAAAATGAGAGATGTTTTTTTCCCTGACATGCCAAAATGTGGTTCTTCCTTTTTGAAAAGATTCTGTCTTCATTGTTATGGTAATATGAGAATGTGACTTCTGCCATTTTAATGAAATCTAATTTAAGTAGAATAAAGACAGTACTCAAAAAAAAGTTTTGGGATGAACAAGGATGTTTAGTACGCCATGGACTCTTCTGGACAGTATTAGGGGCTTGAGTTAAAGCTAATTGCAGCCGTTTCTTGTGCTTTATTAATTGTCCAGGTGCACAGAAGATGGATGTCCTCACAAGAAGTTTTTTCACACCCGTTTTCTTATGCGAATGAGGCTGACACCAGACTGTTCCAAAATGTTGATCTCAACCTCCTCTGGATATCTTCTGATTTTGCATGACCTTGACCTAAACAAATCTTTAGATGTTGGCAGCTACCCAATTTTAAGAGCTAGGAGGACTACATCAAGTTCAGGTGAATGCTTGTGGGAAAGTCTGTGGCAATGTCTGTGTTAGAGGTGTTTTATAGACTACTCTTAGCTATCAGAAGAAGGCAAAGGCAGAGGCAGAAGGATGCTGCCGAGGAACTCTTTGGCATGGTAGCTGCTTTGTTCAGGGATCACACGTGCGTACTGTTGAGTGGTATGTTTTGACTGAAGTGTCTATGGTGATTTTTGGAATAAAGACTTTAGCACTATAGGTTATAGTGCCTGTGGAATTTGGTGACCTCGAGCTGGCTGTCTCTAGTTTTATCTACTGTCTTTGGTCATGTGGTAAAAGAAACTTGACCCATGCTGAGCGACTAACTGTGTGTGATCGTCTGCAGCTACTAATGACTGTGCTGTAGTGCTGCGGTTGCTCTCACCAGCACACCAGGAAGAATGTTATGCTCTGAAATTTCACTGCTTGATTCCTCCTGCTTTGTGGCAGTAACAGCAAAATTCTGACAGAAACTCTGCCATTTGGGGTGTGAGGATATGAAGGGAATGGCCTGGTGAAAAATTCCTACCCCGTCTTCTAGTAATGACAGTGCATAAGAAGGAAGGAGCTCAGCTGGCCTCTTGTTCTCAGTAGTTTTGTGTTGGCAGTTTTTGTGAGACTCAGACAGAATGGTACATTTAGACTATACAGGTTATGTAGAAAAATCTTTTCTTAAGAAGGTGCCTTACCCTTTACTTAACCTTTCTAGGGAGGGTTAAGTGAGGGGTGTGCATAGCAAGTGGGCTGTATTAGCTGTCAATGTTCACATGGCTGGTACTGTTTGTAGACATAACATCAGGTTCCTCTGGTCCTCGAGCTGTTGGTTCACCATGTCAACAGAGCGATGCAGTCCAGCTGTCTGAGAAACACTTGTCACGGACCTCCCAGCGAGAAGGTAGGAAAAGGTTTTTAAAAAATAAAAAATCATGGACTTTGACTCATTGTATCCTGAACAGGCCGGAGTATAACAGTGAAAAACTGTGCTTTTGTCTCTGTGACTTTTAAAAGAATAGTGTTGCTCTGACTTCTGTTAAACCAGTAATATGTAATTGCACACCAAAGTTATCCTTTTTTTCCCAAGAAATCTGATAACAGCAAGATATTATTTTATATTAGTACATTATTGCTGTTACATAGAGGTGGTCCCTTTTCCTTCTGTTTTTTCCTCAAATTAAGTTTGTGTGAATGATCTTTAGAGGGAAAAAGTTAAAAAAAAAAAAAGGAACCCAGAGCAGAACAAAGTTTTGCTTTTTATTTTCCATAATGGTGGAAATATGTATGTGCAGTTTCTCTATGAGGAGTCATTAGCATGGAAAAAGAGTATGCAAGCAGGTCTTAAATATGGAGAGTGCTTTGTGAAGTTCTGATTACAAACTAAGTCTGACCTAACTACAGAGCTGTGAAAACAGATGATCCTGTGATAAGCAGGTTTATTCTGAATCTAGGGTAACTTTCAGAGACTCAGCTTGAACTTAGCAAATTGGCTTTGTGAATCACATGCAATTTAAAATAAATACAATGTTAAGTTTTAACTACTTATGGTTGTGAGATCCTCAGACATAGCAGTGAAAGGAGGAGGCTTATCTGGATGGCAAGGCATGATTTGCCTGTGAAAAGCTTTCTAGGGGGTGAGGGGGAGAAGGGACGCATGAGGGAGAAGAACATGCATACAGCTGAGCGGGCCTTGGCAGGAGTTTGAAAAGGACATCATACAAGTTTGAGAACGAGTAGTTGTTATTTTAAAAGCCCACTCTTTAGACTTCGTTTGGCTTTTCAACAGCAGACTGATGAGAGAGGTGAAGATCAATGTATACACTTGACTCTGTCTTAACAGTAGACTTCCCCTTCTAGGTGGATCACCTAGAAATAGTTTGGAGGTCTTAACACCAGAGGTTCCTGGGGAAAGAGATCGGGGCAATTGCATTACATCACTGCAGCTACATCCAAAAGGGTGGGCTACGCTTCTTCGGTGCTCAAGTAACACAGATGACCAGGAGGTAAAACAAATTTTTAGTTTGTTGTTTTGGTTTGTTTTTTTTTTTAAATATATTGACTAAGATGTATTGATCATACAACTATATTGAAATTTCCTTGTTTGGAGTAAGTTTGCGTTTGAATAAATTAGTCAGTTATTTCTGCTGGCAAATGCATTGATTTTACACTAAGGTTATGAACTTTTTTTTTAAAAAAAAAAAGTTACTTAGCATGGCTTTCTATCCCACATTCAGTACTCCTGTTGCCCAGTTCTTTCACAGAATATTTTTATGGTCCACAGCTGTGTTGAAAGTTTTCAAACGGTAGTTGTGCTGCCATATACATGACTTAAAAATAGGTACCTGCCAAAATATAGAGATGTGAACTTGGAAAAGACAGAGGATTAGGGAGTTTTAAACCATGTTCACCAGTACAAGTTGAGCAGAGAAGCTCCTATGAATTCCTCATGTGCCTTTGTAATGTGTTCTGCCTCCATTGGTGCTCCAAGAATGAAATGCTCCTGCTTTGCTGGTAAACACTTTCCAGAGTCTGCTCCTGCACCACTGGGGAAAAAACCTCATGGCATATTTCTGTGTCTGCTTAAAACTTCCACACTGTAGGTCTAAATATGATGAACTCCAGTGATGTTTATTCAACATCAAAGTGCCTTGGTTGCAAGTCTCATCCTAAAACTCTGCAATTTAAATGTAAATGGGGTATCAATGATCCCCCAGATTTGCCCAGGCAGAATCCTTTTCAAGCCTTTACTTGAAGCACTAAGTCATAGGATCATAGGCAGGGACCCCTTCCACTAGACCAGGTTGCTCAAAGCCTCATCCAGCCTGGCCTTGAACACTTCCAGGGATGGGGCATCCACAGCTTCTCTGGGCAACCTGTTCCAGTGCCTCACCACCCTCTCTGGGAAGAATTTCTTCCTGATGGCCTGTTGTGGTCTAACCTTGGCTAGCAGTAAAGTACCACACAGCCACTCGCTCACTTCTCCCCCTCCCCCAGTGGAAGAGGAGAGTCAGAGGAAAAGACAAGGAAGCTCATAAAGTTGAGATAAGAACTAATAATTGAATATAAATGAAAATTATAGTGATACTACTAATACTAACAATACTACTACTACTAAGTAATTAAAATAATAGAAATTAGAATATATAATACAACTGCTCACCACCCACTGACCCACACACATCCAGGTCCCAGGCAGCAAGAGTCCAAGCCTGAGAGCCCTGAGAGCCAGAGCCCCAGGGTGACAACCCTACCAGGACAAAAGCCAGCTGACGCCCCACCCCACTTACAAATGAAGCCGCTCCACTGCTAACAGTTGCCACCTGCTGAATAACACACAGCCAGGTACTGAGTAGTGAGAGCCAGAGCATGAGAGCGACAACAGGACCAGGACCAGGAAAAAAACAGCAGACACCCCAACCCACTGAGGAATGAACCCGCCCAGCCACTAAGGAGCTAGCAAAAGCATTAACACCCCCCTAGGCCACTTACCATATGAGTACTGTGCATGTGCACTGAGCATGATGTACTATGCAATGAAACACTCTCTCAGCCACTCTGGGCCAGCCATCAGCTCTGTGAAGAAAAACAGCTCTTTCCTGCCTGAAACCAGCACATGTCCAATCTAAATCTCCCCTATTTCAATTTAAACCCGTTACCCCTTGTCCTGTCACTACCTGCCTTTGTAAAAAGACCCCCCTCAGCTTTCTAGTAGCCACTTCATGCTAGAAGGTCTTGCTGGAGCCTTCTATTCTCCAGGCTGAACACACCCACGTCTCTCAGCCTGTCCCCATAGGAGAGGTCCTCCAGCCCTCAGAGCATCTCCATGACCTCCTCCGGAGTTGTTCCAACCGGTCCATGTCTTTCTGAAGTTGCGGGCCCCAGAGCTGGATACAGATCTATATGTGGGGTCTCACCAGAGCGGAGTAGAGAGTAAGAATCCCTTTCCTCGAGGTGCTGCCACGCTTGTTTGGATACAGCCCAGGATACGGTTGACTTTCTGGGCTGCCAAGCACACACTGCCAGCTTGTGTCCAGCTTGTCATCCACTTCTTCATGGACTGTACACAGAAAGGAAGAGCCTGTGGGGTTATGCTTGGGAGCACCTGCTTTTGAAGAAGTAACTTCCAGATTAACTCAAATTTACTTATAATTTAAAGCCCAGACAGTGCCTTTGAACACCTGGTTTCCATCAGATAGTCTTGCAAACACCTTTTTTCCCCTAGGGTTATTTCAAAATTATTGATGTGACAGTTGTGCAGACTACTCTGTTATCAAGATACAAAGCTTTCATATTTGTTTTCCAAAAGCACAAAGAATTGTTTGAATCCTTGGCCAGTAATAAACAGATTAGAAAATCTGATAGCTGCTGTAATTTGGGTTTGGTTTTGTTTTGTGTTTTTTGGGTTGTGGTGGTGGTGTTTACTTGGGATTTATTTTTTTTTTTAAAAAAAGTCACTCTTCGTAATGGTAACCTCTTAACAGATGTGTGGAGGACTGAATGGAAGCTTAGCAGATTCATTACAAGTTTTAATGCTGGTTCTGTAAACTTAAAATCAAACCACTATACAATACAGAATTTTTTGAAAATGAGAATATGTTGGGTTTGTTGATACTGACACTAGACATAGTTAGAATTTCCCATTGTCCGAGTGTATGCCTCACTTTCTTCTGTTAATATACATATTTGTATTCTTCTCTATGTTTATTTGTCTAGAATACGTGGAACACAACTAAGGCTTCTCTGGGGCTGAAATTGTGTCTTTCGACATGACACAAACTTTGTTGTATAGCTGTTTTTCCATTTGATCTGAGATTAGATAGTTAGATCACACATCAAAATCCCTGGCTGTCTCACAGATAACCAGCTGGTTATAGAGCTGTTCTTAACATACCTTAAGAAAAATCTCTCTCTTCTTTCAAGATTTCTTTCCTTTTGAAGTTCAGGGTACAAAATGCCAGTGAACAATTATAAATTACTGTAGGCTGCATTATACTTTATTGTAGATTTCTTTAAATGTTTATTAAATTAGAGCAGATGCTTGGCCAAAAGATTAAGCTTTGCTCTTTGAAGATAAAAACTAGATCTAAAAGATTGTATCTAGTGTGCATTTAATTAAAAAAGCAGCTTTGATCCTAGACAGCCATTTCACTTTGTTCAAAACAGAGGAGATGCCAAGGAACCGGCTATTTTTCAGTATTCCATAGTAGACACTTATCGAATAGTAGATAAGCCATAGCATTGATCATTCCTGTATTATTCACTTCACATGCAGCAGGAGGGAATGAGTATTTGCAGTGCTTTACATTTCTTTCAGTGTTCCTTTCTCTGCTTCTCCCTTTAGTGGACTTGTGTCTATGAATTCCAGGAAGGTGCCCCCGTGCGCCCTGTCTCACCTCGTTGTTCCCTGCGATTGACTCATTGCATTGAAGAAGCCAACGTTGGCCGGGGTTACATCAAAGAACTTTGTTTCAGTCCTGATGGCCGGATGATTTCATCCCCACATGGCTTTGGAATCCGTTTGTTGGGGTTTGATGCATACTGCAGTGAACTTGTTGACTGTTTGCCCAAAGAAGCTAGTCCCCTGAAAGAAATCCGCTCCCTCTACTCTCACAATGACGTCGTACTGACAACCAAGTTCTCCCCAACGCACTGTCAGATTGCCTCGGGGTGCCTTAGTGGACGTGTGTCTCTGTATCAGCCAAAGTTTTAGGCACACCTTGAATCAACAGGACTTTGAGATGTTTGTGGTTTTTACTTCAGTTTAGTTGAAGTGTTCTTTCTGAAACCTCTAAATCCAGTGAAGATCATAGTTGCTGTGATTTCTGAATACAACAGCAGCATGAGTTTCCAGCCCAGCACCGTGTGCATTCTCATACTGTATCCACCAGTCCACTTCCTTGTGCTGTTCTCAGCCTTCCAAGCAGACCTCTGCTCCTGCTGATGCTGTGCCATCGAGTCATTGTTTTGGTTTGTTCATACCATAGTACTTGTTGATACTTGAAGTGCAATTTGAAGTGGGCTATTCAAAACAAATGTACAGAGGCAGGGGTTCAACCAGAACTTGGCCAGGCTCCCAGAGTACACCACCTCCTTGTTCCAAAGGAGCTGGACTTCCTCATGTAGGCTTCCTTAGCCTTTTTTGTTGCTGAAACTACTATACGGTGATTATTAGATAATGATCTGCTTTTGTACATAACTAACGCCGTTAGTTACTGTCACAGGAAGAAAGGAAAAAATTTGTTAATGTATTAATTGGGTTGTTTGTGGTTGGTGAGAAAAATGAACCAACTTTTTGTAATGTTCTGCGGCAGTTAAAACATCTCGTTTTCTGTGACTGGCAATAAACACAGTATATGCAGAAGGAAGAGGTTCTGGATGAGTATCTAGCTGTGTTTTTTCCTCAGAGAATTTTGTAGGAAAAGACCGGAGTAGGGAAGCAGGAGTCGAGTGGGTGAAGACCCTGCCCTGTCACCACCTTAGATGAACCATTTGAATGTGTTGTACAACAAAGGAGTTTCCTTAGCCTCTCTTGGGCAGCTTTGACTCCTCAGCTGCCAGGGTTTCTGTTGTAGGGAGCTTTCTGCATCAGTAACATAAACCTTCGTTTATGTTAAGGCTATGTCCCCACCTGAGTGTTCTTTCACACCTCACCTGCACCACTGCTTTGAGAGGAGTCCGTCTAGGACGTGTATCACCATGTCACCGGATAAGCCTTTGTTCACTTGAACAGTTGGTTTGGGAACAGATTAAGAGCATGCCTGTCTACAGTAGGATCTATTTGGATTTAACTGGGCTTATCCTGAGATGTGAAAAATATTAATGTTCACCATTAAATCACATATTAATTATGAATGCCAAGTTTTAGCACTCAAGTTAATATAGCTAACCTTGTAAATTCAGTTATTTCAGTCTCGTATGTCTATATCTGTTTATAATATTCTCACTCATCACTTTCATGGTCCAAGGTCTCTTTGGTTTTGGGGTTTTTTTTTTTAGTATTTCACTAAGGTTTTGATGACCAAACACACACTCGATTCAGAAGGAAACTTTACCTAAAAAGGACTGTCATATTTTGGTGTTCAGATTCATTGTCTCTGGCTCAAAAGTGCATGCTTTTTCAAAGTTGACTCTCACAAAGCTTTTTGCATAATCTGTGTTTGGGGAAAAAGATGACATCTGTGAAGATGAGATAGCTGAACGTATGTCAGCCTGAAAATCCTCTTGTAGTTCTGAATTGAGTGGGTAGCATACTCTGGGTGTTGATAGAGAAGTCACTAAAACTTGAAGTCATTGAAAGGCTCCTCTGCATCATGAGAAAAAAAAAAATCTTAAATTTCCTCTTGTGGAGAATTTCTTTAGTAATACAAATTTGTACTGCTAAATATAAATGTAATTTGCTGATCTGAGGACTAGTTAATTACTGCTGCATTGTTTTTTCAGCATCTCTAGGTACTGGCTGCTAAAGGACTACATTCAAGTAGTCAAGTATGCACAGCTAGCTGAAAGAGTTCCTGTTGTTTGGTACAAGCCCTAAGCTTCTGTTCTCATGGGTTTTCAACAAAATTATTTAGTGATGGTGTCTCAGTAGAATATCATCACAGCTGGAGGCAGAAGAAGAATAATTTTTTCAGTAACTATGCTCAGTTAACTTAAAATGTAAATAAATGCCCATAGTCGTCTCAGATAGCAACTCATAGGTTGAAATGTTCCATGGCATGTCTTCTGAGCACCTCTGTTGTTGCTGAAACTATTACCTTGAACTCAAAAGGAAACAGATGAAATCATAAATAAGGAGAGATGTCCTGTTTTCTGAAACACTGACTCAAGTTCAAACGCTTGTACCTTCTGAATGCTTTTGGAACTGCATGTAGGAATGCGATTCATAAAAAGGTATTTTTTCAGTTGAAGATAATGGCCCAAGTCATGAAAAATGGGGCCTAGTGACTGAATGAATAAGATCTGCAAGTATATTTGAGACCAGTAAGAAATACGTAGCTTCCATTTGCACCCAGCTCCTTTTGTGCGCATAAAAGCCCATGAACCTACACGTGGGGCAGCTGGGATGTGTTAGTTGGTTAGAAACAGTTCAGGAAGACTCTGCTCCTCTGTGGCTTAAAGCAATGGAAGTGGAGTGTGCAGGAAACTTGAGGACAGTTGTGGAAGTGGAGTGTGCAGGAAACTTGAGGACAGTTGTGGAATACAAGATTTTTATGCAAAGGAGGAGCTAAGCTACAAGGAGTTTTTAATTGGCCAAGCTGGTTTTGATTAAAAAAACCCAACCAAACAAACCCCAGTAGCAGCATGTGGCAAAACTTCTGAATCCTGTGTCCTTGGCATTGGTCTAGTGGAAGTGCTAATTTTCCTGTTCCTGATGTATTTTGAAACAGTATTCGGTGTGACTCTATGAGCGCTTGCGTTTCCCTGCACTACCCTCCATTAACATGGTCTGTTAGTGATAAAGAAGCCGGTTCTCCCTGCCGTGCCCACACTGGACCATGATGGCTTTTTCCCTAAGCACTTGCACTCCCCTCTTCTAGGCTGCTGCTTTCTCACCTCATTAAATGTTTTACTGAACATCGTTAAAGGGACTACAGGTAACACTTTCAAGGAATCTTAAAAACAGTTCTCACAGCCTGAAACCATGTTTGTTTTGGAGGTGAAGAAGCACCCATGAAATCAAAGCAGTTCTTGGGACTTTTTGATTGTTTTCATAGGTGGTTTTTGTTTTTCCTATCAGAAATTCCTTCAACTGGTAGAGTGCTTGTGCTTTAATTCTATGCCTGTTAATGTGTGCCGAGTGTTACTATTTTAATTCTACCTCATTTATTATTTATACAAGAGTGTTGTGCTGAAACATTGGACACTAACTTTGCTGTATACAGAACTATTACTGCTGAGTGACACATGCCATCACATCCAGATATACCTGCTATGCACAGCACCCAGAGCTAGCCAGCCTTGCCCGGCTCTGAAACCAGGGCACTGAGTGAGAGTGCAGGACTGATGCTAAAGGTGACCCGGTTAAGGGGTTTGATGATACTTTTGTAGTGTGTGCAGCAGATGTATATTAAGATGGATTCTGTCTGTGTGTGCTCTAGAAATGTTACCTAGTTCTTCTGATTACATTTGTAGTAACTGAATTAGAATAAGTAGGTAATCTTAGGTTTTGATAATCTGATTACTCCTTTTCAACAATACTTGGAAATTTTCAATGAAAGTTAATATTTTACCTATGAAGTTCACCTAACACGCTGAAACACTATTTAATAGTTTGTAATTAGAATCGTTGAATGGTTTGGGTTGGAAGGGACCTTAAAGACCATCTAGTTCCTCCCACCCCAGCCATGGGCAGGGACACCTTCCACTAGACCAGGTTGCTCAAAGCCTCATCCAGCCTGGCCTTGAACACTTCCAGGGATGGGGCATCCACAACATCTCTGGGCAACCTGTTCCAGTGCCTCACCACCCTTTCAGTGAAGAACTTCTTCCTGATGTCCAACCTAAATCTACACGCTTTCAATTTAAAGCCATTGCCCCTTGTCCTATCAGTTACATCCTTACAGTTCATTCTTGGTGGAAGGAGTGATCTTCAGCTGTCTTTTTGAATATTTTTGCCTTATTGAAGTATTAAATAGATTTTTTGAATTAATGGGTTATTTCTAGGTAGACCAAAAAAAAAAAAAATCCTTGCTGTTATGTTTCAGAATATGAATTCTTAACCTTCCAGAACTGTATAAACCTGCCTGAAACAAAATATTTCAAATAGTAGATGAAAGACTGTACCAACAGCAAAATGCAGTAGCATCTTACACCAGAGGTTTATTTGAACTTGTTTACTTTTGATCTTTCAAGTGCTACATCACTTGATAAATTTTATAGTATTTCTACTGAAGATAGAGCTGTCTGAGTGTAAAGCATGCAGTATGTTTTAAAATGCATGGTTTCACGTTCAATAACTTCTGTAGTAGAACTCTTCTGTTCCCAGCATGGCTGGTCAGCAGATGCAGATGAGCTGCATAATTAGGATGTCTGTAGGAGCACCGACTTATAGCAGCACTTACGGGAATCAGACTAGTATTTGAAGCCAGTAATCCTTTTGTAAGAGTCCAGTGACTGTATGTTGTGGGACTAAATGTGTTTTCTGAGTATTCCAGTAGAGGCCAGTCTTTAAATCACTGCAGCACTGTTAGATATTTTAGGGGATTGGGGGGTGGGCAGAGGGAAAGTACTAACGGGATGGCATGATGACATCCATGTATACGTACAATTCTCGGTGTGAGAGGGAAGTGCATATTTCGGATATATACAGCCATGGGGCATCAGTCTGCTTGTCAAACATGGTACTTCAGGGAAACACAGAACCTCCAATCAGAACTATTGGGGATAGGAAGGAAAGTACAGTGGTACAGACAGAAACACACACACGCTTTTTTGCACTCTTGGAGCCTTGGTGAGGACAGTCTGGTTGCCTACTACCAGAATTAGAATGTAAACATTTTTTTTTCTGGGGTTTTGTGGGGGTGGGTTGGGGTTTTTTTTTTTTGTTTGGATAAACATTGATGTGGAGAAGGTCCTGATACTGTAAAACATGGGTCTGTTGCTCATTGAAATGTGAACTCTGAGAAGAAAGAAATACACTTGCCAAATGAAAGCTTTTAAAAAATCTACAAGATTCTAAAAAGCTGGAGTAAAAGCAAAAAGTCAACAGCCCGTAACATTTTTTACTGCAGGAAAAAAAATTCTCCTTTTGAGAAAAGGTGCATTTTCTTTAGCACTAAGCATCTTCAGTTAAGTTTTTTAATACAAGAACAAATTGTGCATGCAGAATATTTTGAAATACCTGAGATTTCATAGTAAAAATTGTAGCCTTTTAATACAGTATAGAAAAGTATCAGAGCTGCTCTGAAAATATTGTACTTAGAGCTGTACAGTAACTTACTATTTGTGGACAGTTTCTCTTGCTTGCATAATAAATTAAGCATTTAATAATTCAATGACTTAAAAATCTATTTTAACATATTTATCTTACACTGAGCTCTGCTCTGTAATGCTCACCAGTTCTTGCCTATTCCCTACAACTAAGAAGATAAAAGTAGTGCTCAGAGCAAAACAACCTCTGTATCTAGGTCCATCTCCCTCCACGGGTTGGGTTGCTACTGTCCTTATGTCAAGCATGCTTGTAAGAAGGAATGGCTCACTCACTAAGCCGAGAAACCAGGACACATGTTTGGGCTAGTACGGTAACTACCAATTAAGTGTAATTAACCATTCCACTGCCCGAGACAGCACCTCCCTGTATTCAGACAGCAAACACGTGAAGGCAGCATTGCTCTTCTTGCAAGTGCTGAAGGGAGTCTTGCTGTGGGAAGCAGGCATGTTCCCGCCCACAGGAAACAGCCTGAAACTGGAAACTCCTGCCTGCTCTGCCATGGATTGTGGTGGCTGTGTGTTGTGGGTTGCATGTGCCCTGTCATACTCCACTTGCAAACGTTTGGGGTCCAGCAGAACCATGGGACACAGGAAGAACAGCATCTGCACAAACCACAATTCTGCTGCAGCACCACCTGAGGAGCAGGTGGATGTCAGCATCACATAGGATGGACTGGGCATGTCGGACACTGCACGCTCAGGGCACGATATGTGTCTTCCCTGCTTACCTGCTGCAGTGTTTCCTGCAAATGAGGCCTCAACAAGTGCAGGAGCAACACGATGTGTGGCTTTAAATCAGAAGGTCAGTTTGAGTTGGGGTTAAGGCACACAAGCCAAGCAGCAGAGGAAAGGAGCACACTCTTGCCCTGGCATTGCTACAAAGGCAGTAGTACTGCAGCCCTGACCCCCCTGCTTACTGCAAACAGCCAAGAACTGGCCAAACTTGATGGCCTAGCATAAAACAGGTATATGAGGTGTCTGGAATAGAAATACACCTCAAAGGGACAGGGTGGTGTTTTGCCATATTGCCCTCCTTTGCTCCAAGTAGTTACTACCTGAAGGCTATGTCCGTTAGTCTTTCTTTCAGCAGTATTGCTGTTATCACAGTCAGCAGAATCCCCCTTTCCTTCTTCAGTCAGACACGATTGCTGGTAGTTTACCAAGAACAGCAACTGAGGCACTAGCAACCATGTTTAAAATTAGATTAGCCAGGTTAGCAGAGGTTAGCCAAACCTGACTGTGCCCTGGCTGCATGTTTTTAGAGGGCAGCAGCTGTGGCCCGGCCCCTCCTCCTGCTCGGGTGATGTCCTGGTTTGTTCCCCTTGCATTTGTAACAACACAGCGACAAGCCAAGGCAGCAAAAGATTGTAGGTCCCATGGAAGAGGGCGCTAACCCACCAGAGAAGGTAACTGGGGCCAAGGCCCCTTCTCTCTGAGGCACCTTCTCGGCACTACCTGCCGTAACCCTTGACAACTTGTAGCATTAAATTACAACTGTATTAAGTATGGAGTTGAGGCAGTCTGGTTGTAGTTGGTTTAAGACTAGAAACAATATTGAAACTCACCCAAACAGAGCTGTTTCTATGTTAGCTGCAGCATCACAACTCCTCCCATGCTCCCTTGCCCTCTAGCAAACCACACGCTCCATCGCACAGTAACTTGTATGGTCACTCACCGGACCCCTCTCTTCACTGAGTGTCTGTCCCCTTGCACAGAAAACACCTCTGATTTCGTAAGCATACAGCTCCTCTGACTGTGATGTTGAACTGTCAGTAGTGACTGAGCAAAGCCAAGGCGGTACTTTGGCACAGTTCTGACAGGACAGACCTGCTGCATGATCCACATAAGCAGAGGCAGCAACAGAGCAGGACTGCACTGTTTTGTTTGTGCTACGAGAAGGCCAGTCACCAGTTCGTTGTGGGCAGATGTTAAAACTCCCACCCTCAATGCTTCAGATGTCCCAGTAGTAGAGAAGTATATAAAACCTTCCACAGAGAAACCGGATGCAAAGTTTTTTAATTCCATCATGGAGTGATTACAAAAAAACAGTACACTGGTAAAAATCAGATTCTGCCAGTAATAAACATTCAGTAAGCATTTTATTCAAATGGACATAATCACAACATTCAGATACAAGGATGCTCCCTTGTGCCTGGACATTTTGGACTGGGAAGCTAGGGACTGTATTATAACACACTGATTAGAATCAGTTTTTTGGGACAAGTTTGAGTTTAGCAAATAGAAAACCCAAAAAAAGTAATAGCCACACCAAAACTTGTGAAAAGACCAATTTTGCAGACCAGTTTCCGAAAGCTTTCCTGCACCCATCATCCAAAATATTTTGTTCTACATACAGATGTTTCATAAAATAATGTCCCCCCGGAGAATCAAATGCTTTTTGGTAAGACCTTCACCTGGTTTATGGTCATGCTTGCTCTTCTATCCCTTTCCCTAAGGACTGAATTCTTACATCTCTCGATTCCCAAGTCTGTAAGACACAATTCATATTTCTGTAAGACTTTTTCAACACCCACCTACAGAAGACTTAAATATGTCTCCAAATGCCGTTATCTTTCCTAGCTTCTAAGGTCTTCTTTGTCTGTCATCTCCCTCCCACCTGCAGACTTCCACCGAAGCAGGTAATACTCAGAAACATTATCCTGCCAGTACTACTGCACAATTCTGTCACGAGTACACATCAGGTAGGCAGAACTCCAAGTCTCAAGTAAAAATACCATGCAGTGATCCACAGCCCAAACAAAACAGAAGTAATTTGCAAAGGACAAGGTACCTCAATACAAAAAGAGCTGTGCTGGTGAACTACTTTCACAATGCTGGGAAGCTGAACTGTTTCATGAGCATTACGAAAAGTGCCATCTTCTGCCCCCACCGCTCTGGGCGACAAAAAAAGCAATGCAAAAGCAAAACGCAGAGCAAACTCCATGTTTACAAGTAGAAGGTTTTTTTACCAAGAAAGGACACTTTAAAGCTTTACTAGATGTTCTTTTTTACTCCTTCCACTTCTCCCTTTTCCACATGAAGGCACACAAGTACATGTACACACACAGAGATCCCACCTTGAACCGGAGTCAAGTTTACACTGAAGTCAAACATTTGGTAACCACTCTTAGGCTGCTGAATGAACTGTTCACCTTAAAGCCAAGCATCAAATGGCTGGCAGAAGAGTTTGTGTAGGCTTAGCTTAAGCTGGAAGTTCTGAACTTCAGTTATCCCCATCTGGATCTGTCCCTTTAGCTTTAAACAATTCAGACTACTTGGGACCCAGTAGTCAACATTTGAAAATGCAGTTCTTAATTCAAGATTTTGAAGTTTATCAGGCAACAGAATCAATTTTCATCAGCTCCTCCTTGATTTTCATGTTCTACAATGTGGACAGCAGAGCACATTCCATCACGGAGCATTAAGAAGTTTTGGGAGTGATACAGAATAAGCCGCTGGGCTAATATGTCTTTTTTTTATTTAAACCTTGTATTTGTCTAGTAGCTCGATTATGGATAAACTCACCTGCCAGCAAATAAATAACTTCAAAAGTTCATCTTAATCGCACCAAGGTTTATATGCATCACCATTCACCCCATAAATACTGAAGGCCAAGACTATTCACCTTTCACACTATGCAGGCACTGTTCCCTGGGATTAAGTGACATCATGTGTGCCGATACTGAAATGAACTGAAGAGCCAAAGGAAGACAGTGGTTTTCACAACAGCTTCAGCAAGAACTCATAGGTTGCATTGATGATGCCCCAAGACAGGACAGACCGATGGTAATTCAGGTGGGCTCCTCTGAAAAGGTGAATCAGTTTTCTATCACGCTCCAGCCAGATCTTCATGAAGACTTCTGAGAAGGACTGAAATCCACCACCGATTTGAGCTTGCATGCGAGTTTTTACAACATTCACCGGGAAAAACAGGAACCCCAGCATGGCACCCAACAGCCCCCCACAGATAAAGTCATTGACCAGATGAGTGCTGTAAGAAGTTGCTTCAGGCAGACACTGCTTGATAGGTCCCCTTAGGCCAAAGAAGAGTGCATTACTGGGTCCGTTTCGGAGCAGAATAGGCACCAATCCCCGGTAATATTCTCTCATCCCATAGACTTTCAGTACCTTGAAAGCCTGGTAAGTGTTTGTAAATTTATCATGGTGTTTGTAGTCCTGAAGCAAAGTCTGAACGCGTTCAAAAGGTGTGAGAACAGCTTCCGTGGTCCCTGCCAGCACTGCTGCCATGGTGCGCGTGAGGAGTTCAGGAGCACTCGTGTGGCTGTGGAGAAGGGAGGAGAAATCTTCGTACAAGCCAAACATGAGAGCCAGCGTTGTTGTTTTCTGCATTAGTGGAGGAAGGATCCCACGATACAGGTTTCTAATCCCATCTTTCTGCAGCTGATGCACTGCATCCTTGGTTTTCAAACCATACAACTGCTGCCGAAAGAGGACCTTCTGGATGGGAAAAGTGACTGCTATATTTGTGAAGGCTGCACAATAGCCACAAAGATAATGTTTACCAGAGGTAGCTGTTATGTCACTGCTGAGAGATTCCTTTGAGTTCACTGTGGCAGAACCTTCCGAAGCCATCATACTGGGTTGTTTTTTTTTTTTTTTTTAACATGAGAAGAGCTGCAGGTGATCCTGATCATTCAAACAGCACCTGGTACCTCACATTCCAGGAAAGCACATAAAATTTGAAGGAGAGAAGTAACAAACACCAGACCTGACAGATGTTACCCTGTTTTCTATTCAAGTGTCAGACACCTGAAAAAGTGGCTGTTTTCCCTTTCTATACACTTTCACTTTAAAACAGAAATAAATTAGGAAGGAAGCTGAGGTATGAACTCCTCAATGTGACATTACAGCTGACAAGAGGAAGCTTACATGTTAGACTTCCCCATTCACTATGCCATGGAATTCAGTGAAAGGTCCACGCTCACACTAATTAAATACACATCACTGAACAGCAGTGGTGGAGGTAGAAGAAAGTCTAAGGAAAATTAAAAAAAAAGAAACTAAACCCCAAACCTAAATAAAATACATGCAGTAGCATTACAAGTTCTGATCATTCCACTCTGCCTTTCCCTGTGGCAGAAAACAACAGATAATTTAGGTAACTATCTGTCATGGTTTAACCTGGCTAACAACTGAGCACCACACAGCCACTTGCTCACTCTCCCCCTGGTGCTGGTGGGTTGGTGGGGAGAATCAGAAGGGTAAAAGTGACAGAGAAACTCATGGGTTGAGAGAAAAACACTTCAATAATTAAAGAGAAATTTTAAAAAGAATTTTGTAAGACAAAAAAGAAAAAACAGAGACAGAGGGAAAAATAAAACCCAAGAAAAACAAGCAATGAAGATGAAAATGATTGCTTACTACTAACCAATGGATGCCCAGACAGTCCCTGAGCAGTGCTGCCTCCACCAAGCTTCCCCCACCTAGTTTTACTGCTGAACTATGATCAACATCGTATGGCACGGCACACACCTTCGCTCAGTTGGGGTCAGCTGTCCCTGCTGTGTTCCGTCCCAATTCCTCATGCACCGCCAAGCCTGCTCGCTGTTAGGGTAGGGCGAGAAGCAGAACAGCCCTTGACACTGTGCAAGCACTGCTCAGCAGTAACTAAACATATTGGTGTTACCAACACTGTTTTCATCACAAATCCAAAACACAGCCTCACACCAGCTACTGTGAAAAAAGTTCTCTCTATCCCGGTCAAAACTAGTACATAACTGTAACCACAGGCTTAACTTGGACTACAATAACACTTCTAATAGTTTTGAAAATCTCTGAAAGACGCAGTTAATTTGCCTGCAGGCTCATCTGCAGAGAAAGACAGCATCTCAAACCCACAGGTGACTTTCGCTTTCTGTAAAGACATTTAAGACCTTGATCTTGGTGAAGTCCTGAAGAAGAGGCAAACAGACATTTCTGTCAAATAAAGCAGAGAAGTACCAGGCACTGCTTGTTCCTCATTTAAAACAGGACTACTTATTCAACAACTATAAAAAGCTGGTTTTACAGCTGATCTGAATTCCAACTTCCATTACAGCACAGCTTCAGTTAAGTTTGTGACAATCAAGTGAAGATGGTGGTGGTTTGTGAACTTCAGATACTCCCCACTAGCAATGGGCATGAGATTTCCACGATTTAAAAATTGTATTTGGGGATAATACCCCCGCTTGGCATGAGGAACTGCTTCTCAAGGCACAGCCACTACAGGCCGTTATGTGAAGGACATATGGCAGGGGCTATACAGAAACAACCTGGATCACTCAGAGCAACCCAACAGATTATTATGACCAAGTACACAAATTAAGACAAAACATATACACCTGGATTAGCTTTTCCTCTACAGTTACACAGTATTTAAACCTTTAAGGTCTGGCAAATGGAAGTGCCATCTAAATAATTTACAAAGATGAAGTGTTTCTATCAATATGAGAAGTAACATCACAGACAGGGATTCATATTCAGTGGCCTATACACCACTTTATATGTGTGCCAGTTTAGAGTATTATTGAGGTTACTGTTGTTCTACTTGCCTACGCTAAACCAGCCACATCCGCAGATGTGTTAGTCTTGAAAAACACAGCCTCATACCAGACACTGTGAAGAAAATTAACACTGTCCTGACTAAATTCAGCACAGTGGAGAACCTGCTGGAGATAGGCACAGCAAGTCCTCCCAGAAGCATTTATGACAGAGACCTTGCTTTCATACATAATTTGTAAGACCTGTGCCACCCTTAAGTACCGAAAGACAGCAGCCACCTTGTAAGAATTTAACAAAAAAGAAACAGTTCCCCAAAAAGAACAGAAGCTATGGATCAATGTTAGTGCCTATGCATACAAACTCCTGAAGCTGCTGCAACTTCTCATTTACACACAGAAGCTACCCTCAACCCAGAAGCCAACTTCAAAGCGCTCTGAGCAAGGGGGCACACGCAGTCCTTTTTGACATCATGTTCCCTGTTCCAGCCTGCAGGCCAGGTGCCTGCCACTGTCACCATCTTATGCTGTGCACATCTAGTGCTTCTACAGGATTTCAACCCATTTACCTGCCTAAATGGCCACAGCCTTCAATATGTGGCATGTGACCCACTAGGACAGAGAAACACAAGGGAATAATAAAGAAAAGGACATGTATTATCTGGTTTTGCACTGTATCTTTGTATTCATAAGAGTGGTAAAAGATAGCAGCATTTCCCATCAACCTAACTACTGTGAATCAAATGTGCTTCCTCGGAAGTCCTCCAGGCCCAATCGCGTTTGTTCAACCAGTAAATCAAGTGTAGTACCACAAACCCACGCTCTTTCCCCATCAGCTCTTCACCCTGAACAATAAATGCGAGGACATGCAGGTTAACGCGAAGGCTTAAGGATCGTCTCGTTCCCCCAGCCCA